>NW_028143213.1:0-188000 GCF_977018435.1 Lepisma saccharinum
TGACACATAATGTATCCATGCAAAGTTTGGTGAAGATCTGAGTATGTAGTTTTTGACCTTATATGGAACCTCCTATCTGAAAATTTGAAAATTCTTAAAAAATTCGTCGAAAATCTTGATGTCTCCGATCTCTTGTTTTGTACGTTTTTTCCACGTGTCTTGACATGCAAAGTATTCCTGCAAAGTTTGGTGAAGATCTGAGTATGTAGTTTTTGACCTCATCTGGAACCTCCTATCTGAAAATTTGAAAATTCTTAAAAAATTCGTCCAAAATCTGGATGTCTCCAATCTCTTGTTTTGTACGTTTTTTCCACGTGTCTTGATATCCAATGTATCCCTGCAATGTTTGGTGAAGATCTGAGTATGTAGTTTTTGACCTTATATGGAACCTCCTATCTGAAAATTTGAAAATTCTTAAAAAATTCGTCCAAAATCTTGATGTCTCCAATCTCTTGTTTTGTACGTTTTTTCCACGTGTCTTGACATCCAATGTATCCCTGCAAAGTTTGGTGAAGATCTGAGTATGTAGTTTTTGACCTTATCTGGAACCTCCTATCTGAAAATTTGAAAATTCTTAAAAAATTCGTCCAAAATCTTGATGTCTCCAATCTCTTGTTTTGTACGTTTTTTCCACGTGTCTTGATATCCAATGTATCCCTGCAAAGTTTGGTGAAGATCTGAGTATGTCGTTTTTGACCTTATCTGGAACATCCTTTCTGAAAATTTGAAAATTGTTAAAAAATTCGTCCAAAATCTTGATGTCTCCAATCTCTTTTTTGTACATTTTTTCCACGTGTCTTGACATCCAATGTATCCCTGCAAAGTTTGGTGAAGATCTGAGTATGTAGTTTTTGACCTTATCTGGAACCTCCCATCTGAAAATTTGAAAATTCTTAAAAAATTCGACCAAAATCTTGATGTCTCCAATCTTTTGTTTTGTACGTTTTTTCCACGTGTCTTGACACATAATGTATCCATGCAAAGTTTGGTGAAGATCTGAGTATGTAGTTTTTGACCTTATATGGAACCTCCTATCTGAAAATTTGAAAATTCTTAAAAAATTCGTCCAAAATCTTGATGTCTCCAATCTCTTGTTTTGTACGTTTTTTCCACGTGTCTTGACATCCAATGTATCCCTGCAAAGTTTGGTGAAGATCTGAGTATGTAGTTTTTGACCTTATATGGAACCTCCTATCTGAAAATTTGAAAATTCTTAAAAAATTCGTCCAAAATCTTGATGTCACCAATCCTATGTTTTGTATGTTATTTCCACGTGTCTTGACATCCAATGTATCCATGCAAAGTTTGGTGAAGATCTGAGTATGTCGTTTTTGACCTTATCTGGAACCTCCCATCTGAAAATTTGAAAATTCTTAAAAAATTCGTCGAAAATCTTGATGTCTCCGATCTCTTGTTTTGTACGTTTTTTCCACGTGTCTTGACATGCAAAGTATTCCTGCAAAGTTTGGTGAAGATCTGAGTATGTAGTTTTTGACCTTATATGGAACCTCCTATCTGAAAATTTGAAAATTCTTAAAAAATTCGTCGAAAATCTTGATGTCTCCGATCTCTTGTTTTGTACGTTTTTTCCACGTGTCTTGACATGCAAAGTATTCCTGCAAAGTTTGGTGAAGATCTGAGTATGTAGTTTTTGACCTTATATGGAACCTCCTATCTGAAAATTTGAAAATTCTTAAAAAATTCGTCCAAAATCTTGATGTCTCCAATCTCTTGTTTTGTACGTTTTTTCCACGTGTCTTGACATCCAATGTATCCCTGCAAAGTTTGGTGAAGATCTGAGTATGTAGTTTTTGACTTTATCTGGAACCTCCCATCTGAAAATTTGAAAATTTCTAAAAAATCCGTGCAAAATCTTGATGACCCCAATCTCTTGTTTTGTACGTTTTTTCCACGTGTCTTGACATCCAATGTATTCCTGCAATGTTTGGTGAAGATCTGAGTATGTAGTTTTTGACCTTATATGGAACCTCCTATCTGAAAATTTGAAAATTCTTAAAAAATTCGTCCAAAATCTTGATGTCTCCAATCTCTTGTTTTGTACGTTTTTTCCACGTGTCTTGACATCCAATGTATCCCTGCAAAGTTTGGTGAAGATCTGAGTATGTAGTTTTTGACCTTATCTGGAACCTCCCATCTGAAAATTTGAAAATTCCTAAAAAATCCGTGCAAAATCTTGATGACCCCAATCTCTTGTTTTGTATGTTTTTTCCACGTGTCTTGACATCCAATGTATCCATGCAAAGTTTGGTGAAGATCTGAGTATGTCGTTTTTGACCTTATCTGGAACCTCCCATCTGAAAATTTGAAAATTCTTAAAAAATTCGTCGAAAATCTTGATGTCTCCGATCTCTTGTTTTGTACGTTTTTTCCACGTGTCTTGACATGCAAAGTATTCCTGCAAATTTTGGTGAAGATCTGAGTATGTAGTTTTTGACCTCATCTGGAACCTCCTATCTGAAAATTTGAAAATTCTTAAAAAATTCGTCCAAAATCTTGATGTCTCCAATCTCTTGTTTTGTACGTTTTTTCCACGTGTCTTGACATCCAATGTATCCCTGCAATGTTTGGTGAAGATCTGAGTATGTAGTTTTTGACCTTATCTGGAACCTCCCATCTGAAAATTTGAAAATTCCTAAAAAATCCGTCCAAAATCTTGATGACCCCAATCTCTTGTTTTGTACTTTTTTTCCACGTGTCTCGACCTCCAATGTATCCCTGCAAAGTTTGGTGAAGATCTGAGTATGTAGTTTTTGACCTTATATGGAACCTCCCATCTGAAAATTTGAAAATTCTTAAAAAATTCGTCCAAAATCTTGATGTCACCAATCCTATGTTTTGTATGTTTTTTCCACGTGTCTTGACATCCAATGTATCCATGCAAAGTTTGGTGAAGATCTGAGTATGTCGTTTTTGACCTTATCTGGAACCTCCCATCTGAAAATTTGAAAATTCTTAAAAAATTCGTCGAAAATCTTGATGTCTCCGATCTCTTGTTTTGTACGTTTTTTCCACGTGTCTTGACATGCAAAGTATTCCTGCAAAGTTTGGTGAAGATCTGAGTATGTAGTTTTTGACCTCATCTGGAACCTCCTATCTGAAAATTTGAAAATTCTTAAAAAATTCGTCCAAAATTTTGATGTCTCCAATCTCTTGTTTTGTACGTTTTTTCCACGTGTCTTGACTTCCAATGTATCCCTGCAATGTTTGGTGAAGATCTGACTATGTAGTTTTTGACCTTATCTGGAACATCCTTTCTGAAAATTTGAAAATTGTTAAAAAATTCGTCCAAAATCTTGATGTCTCCAATCTCTTTTTTGTACGTTTTTTCCACGTGTCTTGACATCCAATGTATCCCTGCAAAGTTTGGTGAAGATCTGAGTATGTAGTTTTTGACCTTATCTGGAACCTCCCATCTGAAAATTTGAAAATTCTTAAAAAATTCGACCAAAATCTTGATGTCTCCAATCTTTTGTTTTGTACGTTTTTTCCACGTGTCTTGACACATAATGTATCCATGCAAAGTTTGGTGAAGATCTGAGTATGTAGTTTTTGACCTTATATGGAACCTCCTATCTGAAAATTTGAAAATTCTTAAAAAATTCGTCCAAAATCTTGATGTCTCCAATCTCTTGTTTTGTACGTTTTTTCCACGTGTCTTGACATCCAATGTATCCCTGCAAAGTTTGGTGAAGATCTGAGTATGTAGTTTTTGACCTTATCTGGAACCTCCCATCTGAAAATTTGAAAATTCCTAAAAAATCCGTGCAAAATCTTGATGACCCCAATCTCTTGTTTTGTACGTTTTTTCCACGTGTCTTGACATCCAATGTATTCCTGCAATGTTTGGTGAAGATCTGAGTATGTAGTTTTTGACCTTATATGGAACCTCCTATCTGAAAATTTGAAAATTCTTAAAAAATTCGACCAAAATCTTGATGTTCCGAATCCTATGTTTTGTATGTTTTTTCCACGTGTCTTGACATCCAATGTATCCATGCAAAGTTTGGTGAAGATCTGAGTATGTAGTTTTTGACCTTATATTGAACTCCCATCTGAAAATTTGAAAATTCTTAAAAAATTCGTCCAAAATCTTGATGACCCCAATCTCTTGTTTTGTACGTTTTTTCCACGTGTCTTGACATCCAAAGTATCCCTGCAAAGTTTGGTGAAGATCTGAGTATGTAGTTTTTGACCTTATATGGAACCTCCTTTCTGAAAATTTGAGAATTCTTAAAAAATTCGTCCAAAATCTTGATGTCTCCAATCTCTTGTTTTGTACGTTTTTTCCACGTGTCTTGACATCCAATGTATCCATGCAAAGTTTGGTGAAGATCTGAGTATGTCGTTTTTGACCTTATCTGGAACCTCCCATCTGAAAATTTGAAAATTCTTAAAAAATTCGTAAAAAATCTTGATGTCTCCAATCTTTTGTTTTGTACGTTTTTTCCACGTGTCTTGACATGCAAAGTATCCCTGCAACGTTTGGTGAAGATCTGAGTATGTAGTTTTTGACCTTATCTGGAACCTCCTATCTGAAAATTTTAAAAATTCTTAAAAAATTCGTCGAAAATCTTGATGTCTCCAATCTCTTGTTTTGTACGTTTTTTCCACGTGTCTTGATATCCAATGTATCCCTGCAAAGTTTGGTGAAGATCTGAGTATGTCGTTTTTGACCTTATCTGGAACATCCTTTCTGAAAATTTGAAAATTGTTAAAAAATTCGTCCAAAATCTTGATGTCTCCAATCTCTTTTTTGTACGTTTTTTCCACGTGTCTTGACATCCAATGTATCCCTGCAAAGTTTGGTGAAGATCTGAGTATGTAGTTTTTGACCTTATCTGGAACCTCCCATCTGAAAATTTGAAAATTCTTAAAAAATTCGACCAAAATCTTGATGTCTCCAATCTTTTGTTTTGTACGTTTTTTCCACGTGTCTTGACACATAATGTATCCATGCAAAGTTTGGTGAAGATCTGAGTATGTAGTTTTTGAACTTATATGGAACCTCCTATCTGAAAATTTGAAAATTCTTAAAAAATTCGTCCAAAATCTTGATGTCTCCAATCTCTTGTTTTGTACGTTTTTTCCACGTGTCTTGACATCCAATGTATCCCTGCAAAGTTTGGTGAAGATCTGAGTATGTAGTTTTTGACCTTATCTGGAACCTCCCATCTGAAAATTTGAAAATTCCTAAAAAATCCGTGCAAAATCTTGATGACCCCAATCTCTTGTTTTGTACGTTTTTTTAAACGTGTCTTGACATCCAATGTATCCATGCAAAGTTTGGTGAAGATCTGAGTATGTCGTTTTTGACCTTATCTGGAACATCCTTTCTGAAAATTTGAAAATTGTTAAAAAATTCGTCCAAAATCTTGATGTCTCCAATCTCTTTTTTGTACGTTTTTTCCACGTGTCTTGACATCCAATGTATCCATGCAAAGTTTGGTGAAGATCTGAGTATGTCGTTTTTGACCTTATCTGGAACCTCCCATCTGAAAATTTGAAAATTCTTAAAAAATTCGTCGAAAATCTTGATGTCTCCGATCTCTTGTTTTGTACGTTTTTTCCACGTGTCTTGACATGCAAAGTATTCCTGCAAAGTTTGGTGAAGATCTGAGTATGTAGTTTTTGACCTTATATGGAACCTCCTATCTGAAAATTTGAAAATTCTTAAAAAATTCGTCGAAAATCTTGATGTCTCCGATCTCTTGTTTTGTACGTTTTTTCCACGTGTCTTGACATGCAAAGTATTCCTGCAAAGTTTGGTGAAGATCTGAGTATGTAGTTTTTGACCTTATATGGAACCTCCTATCTGAAAATTTGAAAATTCTTAAAAAATTCGTCCAAAATCTTGATGTCTCCAATCTCTTGTTTTGTACGTTTTTTCCACGTGTCTTGACATCCAATGTATCCCTGCAAAGTTTGGTGAAGATCTGAGTATGTAGTTTTTGACTTTATCTGGAACCTCCCATCTGAAAATTTGAAAATTTCTAAAAAATCCGTGCAAAATCTTGATGACCCCAATCTCTTGTTTTGTACGTTTTTTCCACGTGTCTTGACATCCAATGTATTCCTGCAATGTTTGGTGAAGATCTGAGTATGTAGTTTTTGACCTTATATGGAACCTCCTATCTGAAAATTTGAAAATTCTTAAAAAATTCGTCCAAAATCTTGATGTCTCCAATCTCTTGTTTTGTACGTTTTTTCCACGTGTCTTGACATCCAATGTATCCCTGCAAAGTTTGGTGAAGATCTGAGTATGTAGTTTTTGACCTTATCTGGAACCTCCCATCTGAAAATTTGAAAATTCCTAAAAAATCCGTGCAAAATCTTGATGACCCCAATCTCTTGTTTTGTACGTTTTTTCCACGTGTCTTGACATCCAATGTATCCATGCAAAGTTTGGTGAAGATCTGAGTATGTCGTTTTTGACCTTATCTGGAACCTCCCATCTGAAAATTTGAAAATTCTTAAAAAATTCGTCGAAAATCTTGATGTCTCCGATCTCTTGTTTTGTACGTTTTTTCCACGTGTCTTGACATGCAAAGTATTCCTGCAAATTTTGGTGAAGATCTGAGTATGTAGTTTTTGACCTCATCTGGAACCTCCTATCTGAAAATTTGAAAATTCTTAAAAAATTCGTCCAAAATCTTGATGTCTCCAATCTCTTGTTTTGTACGTTTTTTCCACGTGTCTTGACATCCAATGTATCCCTGCAATGTTTGGTGAAGATCTGAGTATGTAGTTTTTGACCTTATCTGGAACCTCCCATCTGAAAATTTGAAAATTCCTAAAAAATCCGTCCAAAATCTTGATGACCCCAATCTCTTGTTTTGTACTTTTTTTCCACGTGTCTCGACCTCCAATGTATCCCTGCAAAGTTTGGTGAAGATCTGAGTATGTAGTTTTTGACCTTATATGGAACCTCCCATCTGAAAATTTGAAAATTCTTAAAAAATTCGTCCAAAATCTTGATGTCACCAATCCTATGTTTTGTATGTTTTTTCCACGTGTCTTGACATCCAATGTATCCATGCAAAGTTTGGTGAAGATCTGAGTATGTCGTTTTTGACCTTATCTGGAACCTCCCATCTGAAAATTTGAAAATTCTTAAAAAATTCGTCGAAAATCTTGATGTCTCCGATCTCTTGTTTTGTACGTTTTTTCCACGTGTCTTGACATGCAAAGTATTCCTGCAAAGTTTGGTGAAGATCTGAGTATGTAGTTTTTGACCTCATCTGGAACCTCCTATCTGAAAATTTGAAAATTCTTAAAAAATTCGTCCAAAATTTTGATGTCTCCAATCTCTTGTTTTGTACGTTTTTTCCACGTGTCTTGACTTCCAATGTATCCCTGCAATGTTTGGTGAAGATCTGACTATGTAGTTTTTGACCTTATCTGGAACATCCTTTCTGAAAATTTGAAAATTGTTAAAAAATTCGTCCAAAATCTTGATGTCTCCAATCTCTTTTTTGTACGTTTTTTCCACGTGTCTTGACATCCAATGTATCCCTGCAAAGTTTGGTGAAGATCTGAGTATGTAGTTTTTGACCTTATCTGGAACCTCCCATCTGAAAATTTGAAAATTCTTAAAAAATTCGACCAAAATCTTGATGTCTCCAATCTTTTGTTTTGTACGTTTTTTCCACGTGTCTTGACACATAATGTATCCATGCAAAGTTTGGTGAAGATCTGAGTATGTAGTTTTTGACCTTATATGGAACCTCCTATCTGAAAATTTGAAAATTCTTAAAAAATTCGTCCAAAATCTTGATGTCTCCAATCTCTTGTTTTGTACGTTTTTTCCACGTGTCTTGACATCCAATGTATCCCTGCAAAGTTTGGTGAAGATCTGAGTATGTAGTTTTTGACCTTATCTGGAACCTCCCATCTGAAAATTTGAAAATTCCTAAAAAATCCGTGCAAAATCTTGATGACCCCAATCTCTTGTTTTGTACGTTTTTTCCACGTGTCTTGACATCCAATGTATTCCTGCAATGTTTGGTGAAGATCTGAGTATGTAGTTTTTGACCTTATATGGAACCTCCTATCTGAAAATTTGAAAATTCTTAAAAAATTCGACCAAAATCTTGATGTTCCGAATCCTATGTTTTGTATGTTTTTTCCCCGTGTCTTGACATCCAATGTATCCATGCAAAGTTTGGTGAAGATCTGAGTATGTAGTTTTTGACCTTATATTGAACTCCCATCTGAAAATTTGAAAATTCTTAAAAAATTCGTCCAAAATCTTGATGACCCCAATCTCTTGTTTTGTACGTTTTTTCCACGTGTCTTGACATCCAAAGTATCCCTGCAAAGTTTGGTGAAGATCTGAGTATGTAGTTTTTGACCTTATATGGAACCTCCTTTCTGAAAATTTGAGAATTCTTAAAAAATTCGTCCAAAATCTTGATGTCTCCAATCTCTTGTTTTGTACGTTTTTTCCACGTGTCTTGACATCCAATGTATCCATGCAAAGTTTGGTGAAGATCTGAGTATGTCGTTTTTGACCTTATCTGGAACCTCCCATCTGAAAATTTGAAAATTCTTAAAAAATTCGTAAAAAATCTTGATGTCTCCAATCTTTTGTTTTGTACGTTTTTTCCACGTGTCTTGACATGCAAAGTATCCCTGCAACGTTTGGTGAAGATCTGAGTATGTAGTTTTTGACCTTATCTGGAACCTCCTATCTGAAAATTTTAAAAATTCTTAAAAAATTCGTCGAAAATCTTGATGTCTCCAATCTCTTGTTTTGTACGTTTTTTCCACGTGTCTTGATATCCAATGTATCCCTGCAAAGTTTGGTGAAGATCTGAGTATGTCGTTTTTGACCTTATCTGGAACATCCTTTCTGAAAATTTGAAAATTGTTAAAAAATTCGTCCAAAATCTTGATGTCTCCAATCTCTTTTTTGTACGTTTTTTCCACGTGTCTTGACATCCAATGTATCCCTGCAAAGTTTGGTGAAGATCTGAGTATGTAGTTTTTGACCTTATCTGGAACCTCCCATCTGAAAATTTGAAAATTCTTAAAAAATTCGACCAAAATCTTGATGTCTCCAATCTTTTGTTTTGTACGTTTTTTCCACGTGTCTTGACACATAATGTATCCATGCAAAGTTTGGTGAAGATCTGAGTATGTAGTTTTTGACCTTATATGGAACCTCCTATCTGAAAATTTGAAAATTCTTAAAAAATTCGTCCAAAATCTTGATGTCTCCAATCTCTTGTTTTGTACGTTTTTTCCACGTGTCTTGACATCCAATGTATCCCTGCAAAGTTTGGTGAAGATCTGAGTATGTAGTTTTTGACCTTATCTGGAACCTCCCATCTGAAAATTTGAAAATTCCTAAAAAATCCGTGCAAAATCTTGATGACCCCAATCTCTTGTTTTGTACGTTTTTTTAAACGTGTCTTGACATCCAATGTATCCATGCAAAGTTTGGTGAAGATCTGAGTATGTCGTTTTTGACCTTATCTGGAACATCCTTTCTGAAAATTTGAAAATTGTTAAAAAATTCGTCCAAAATCTTGATGTCTCCAATCTCTTTTTTGTACGTTTTTTCCACGTGTCTTGACATCCAATGTATCCCTGCAAAGTTTGGTGAAGATCTGAGTATGTAGTTTTTGACCTTATCTGGAACCTCCCATCTGAAAATTTGAAAATTCTTAAAAAATTCGACCAAAATTTTGATGTCTCCAATCTTTTGTTTTGTACGTTTTTTCCACGTGTCTTGACACATAATGTATCCATGCAAAGTTTGGTGAAGATCTGAGTATGTAGTTTTTGACCTTATATGGAACCTCCTATCTGAAAATTTGAAAATTCTTAAAAAATTCGTCCAAATTCTTGATGTCTCCAATCTCTTGTTTTGTACGTTTTTTCCACGTGTCTTGACATCCAATGTATCCCTGCAAAGTTTGGTGAAGATCTGAGTATGTAGTTTTTGACCTTATCTGGAACCTCCCATCTGAAAATTTGAAAATTCCTAAAAAATCCGTGCAAAATCTTGATGACCCCAATCTCTTGTTTTGTACGTTTTTTCCACGTGTCTTGACATCCAATGTATCCATGCAAAGTTTGGTGAAGATCTGAGTATGTCGTTTTTGACCTTATCTGGAACCTCCCATCTGAAAATTTGAAAATTCTTAAAAAATTCGTCGAAAATCTTGATGTCTCCGATCTCTTGTTTTGTACGTTTTTTCCACGTGTCTTGACATGCAAAGTATTCCTGCAAAGTTTGGTGAAGATCTGAGTATGTCGTTTTTGACCTCATCTGGAACCTCCCATCTGAAAATTTGAAAATTCTTAAAAAATTCGTCGAAAATCTTGATGTCTCCAATCTTTTGTTTTGTACGTTTTTTCCACGTGTCTTGACATCCAATGTATCCCTGCAAAGTTTGGTGAAGATCTGAGTATGTAGTTTTTGACCTTATATGTAACCTCCTATCTGAAAATTTGAAAATTCTTAAAAAATTCGTCCAAAATCTTGATGTCTCCAATCTCTTGTTTTGTACGTTTTTTCCACGTGTCTCGACCTCCAATGGATCCCTGCAAAGTTTGGTGAAGATCTGAGTATGTCGTTTTTGACCTTATCTGGAACCTCCCATCTGAAAATTTGAAAATTCTTAAAAAATTCGTCGAAAATCTTGATGTCTCCGATCTCTTGTTTTGTACGTTTTTTCCACGTGTCTTGACATGCAAAGTATTCCTGCAAAGTTTGGTGAAGATCTGAGTATGTAGTTTTTGACCTCATCTGGAACCTCCTATCTGAAAATTTGAAAATTCTTAAAAAATTCGTCCAAAATCTTGATGTCTCCAATCTCTTGTTTTGTACGTTTTTTCCACGTGTCTTGACATCCAATGTATCCCTGCAATGTTTGGTGAAGATCTGAGTATGTAGTTTTTGACCTTATCTGGAACCTCCCATCTGAAAATTTGAAAATTCCTAAAAAATCCGTCCAAAATCTTGATGACCCCAATCTCTTGTTTTGTACTTTTTTTCCACGTGTCTCGACCTCCAATGTATCCCTGCAAAGTTTGGTGAAGATCTGAGTATGTAGTTTTTGACCTTATATGGAACCTCCTATCTGAAAATTTGAAAATTCTTAAAAAATTCGTCCAAAATCTTGATGTCACCAATCCTATGTTTTGTATGTTTTTTCCACGTGTCTTGACATCCAATGTATCCATGCAAAGTTTGGTGAAGATCTGAGTATGTCGTTTTTGACCTTATCTGGAACCTCCCATCTGAAAATTTGAAAATTCTTAAAAAATTCGTCGAAAATCTTGATGTCTCCGATCTCTTGTTTTGTACGTTTTTTCCACGTGTCTTGACATGCAAAGTATTCCTGCAAAGTTTGGTGAAGATCTGAGTAGGTAGTTTTTGACCTCATCTGGAACCTCCTATCTGAAAATTTGAAAATTCTTAAAAAATTCGTCCAAAATTTTGATGTCTCCAATCTCTTGTTTTGTACGTTTTTTCCACGTGTCTTGACATCCAATGTATTCCTGCAATGTTTGGTGGAGATCTGAGTATGTAGTTTTAGACCTTATCTGGAACCTCCTATCTGAAAATTTGAAAATTCTTCAAAAATTCGTCCAAAATCTTGATGTCTCCAATCTCTTGTTTTGTACGTTTTTTCCACGTGTCTCGACCTCCAATGGATCCCTGCAAAGTTTGGTGAAGATCTGAGTATGTCGTTTTTGACCTTATCTGGAACATCCTTTCTGAAAATTTGAAAATTCTTAAAAAATTCGTCCAAAATCTTGATGTCTCCAATCTCTTTTTTGTACGTTTTTTCCACATGTCTTGACATCCAATGTATCCCTGCAAAGTTTGGTGAAGATCTGAGTATGTAGTTTTTGACCTTATCTGGAACCTCCCATCTGAAAATTTGAAAATTCTTAAAAAATTCGACCAAAATCTTGATGTCTCCAATCTTTTGTTTTGTACGTTTTTTCCACGTGTCTTGACACATAATGTATCCATGCAAAGTTTGGTGAAGATCTGAGTATGTAGTTTTTGACCTTATATGGAACCTCCTATCTGAAAATTTGAAAATTCTTAAAAAATTCGTCCAAAATCTTGATGTCTCCAATCTCTTGTTTTGTACGTTTTTTCCACGTGTCTTGACATCCAATGTATCCCTGCAAAGTTTGGTGAAGATCTGAGTATGTAGTTTTTGTCCTTATCTGGAACCTCCCATCTGAAAATTTGAAAATTCTTAAAAAATTCGACCAAAATCTTGATGTCTCCAATCTTTTGTTTTGTACGTTTTTTCCACGTGTCTTGACACATAATGTATCCATGCAAAGTTTGGTGAAGATCTGAGTATGTAGTTTTTGACCTTATATGGAACCTCCTATCTGAAAATTTGAAAATTCTTAAAAAATTCGTCCAAAATCTTGATGTCTCCAATCTCTTGTTTTGTACGTTTTTTCCACGTGTCTTGACATCCAATGTATCCCTGCAAAGTTTGGTGAAGATCTGAGTATGTAGTTTTTGACCTTATCTGGAACCTCCCATCTGAAAATTTGAAAATTCCTAAAAAATCCGTGCAAAATCTTGATGACCCCAATCTCTTGTTTTGTACGTTTTTTCCACGTGTCTTGACATCCAATGTATTCCTGCAATGTTTGGTGAAGATCTGAGTATGTAGTTTTTGACCTTATATGGAACCTCCTATCTGAAAATTTGAAAATTCTTAAAAAATTCGACCAAAATCTTGATGTTCCGAATCCTATGTTTTGTATGTTTTTTCCACGTGTCTTGACATCCAATGTATCCATGCAAAGTTTGGTGAAGATCTGAGTATGTAGTTTTTGACCTTATATTGAACCTCCCATCTGAAAATTTGAAAATTCTTAAAAAATTCGTCCAAAATCTTGATGACCCCAATCTCTTGTTTTGTACGTTTTTTCCACGTGTCTTGACATCCAAAGTATCCCTGCAAAGTTTGGTGAAGACCTGAGTATGTAGTTTTTGACCTTATATGGAACCTCCTTTCTGAAAATTTGAGAATTCTTAAAAAATTCGTCCAAAATCTTGATGTCTCCAATCTCTTGTTTTGTACGTTTTTTCCACGTGTCTTGACATCCAATGTATCCATGCAAAGTTTGGTGAAGATCTGAGTATGTCGTTTTTGACCTTATCTGGAACCTCCCATCTGAAAATTTGAAAATTCTTAAAAAATTCGTCGAAAATCTTGATGTCTCCAATCTTTTGTTTTGTACGTTTTTTCCACGTGTCTTGACATGCAAAGTATCCCTGCAAAGTTTGGTGAAGATCTGAGTATGTCGTTTTTGACCTTATCTGGAACATCCTTTCTGAAAATTTGAAAATTGTTAAAAAATTCGTCCAAAATCTTGATGTCTCCAATCTCTTTTTTGTACGTTTTTTCCACGTGTCTTGACATCCAATGTATCCCTGCAAAGTTTGGTGAAGATCTGAGTATGTAGTTTTTGACCTTATCTGGAACCTCCCATCTGAAAATTTGAAAATTCTTAAAAAATTCGACCAAAATCTTGATGTCTCCAATCTTTTGTTTTGTACGTTTTTTCCACGTGTCTTGACACATAATGTATCCATGCAAAGTTTGGTGAAGATCTGAGTATGTAGTTTTTGACCTTATATGGAACCTCCTATCTGAAAATTTGAAAATTCTTAAAAAATTCGTCCAAAATCTTGATGTCTCCAATCTCTTGTTTTGTACGTTTTTTCCACGTGTCTTGACATCCAATGTATCCCTGCAAAGTTTGGTGAAGATCTGAGTATGTAGTTTTTGACCTTATCTGGAACCTCCCATCTGAAAATTTGAAAATTCCTAAAAAATCCGTGCAAAATCTTGATGACCCCAATCTCTTGTTTTGTACGTTTTTTCCACGTGTCTTGATATCCAATGTATCCCTGCAAAGTTTGGTGAAGATCTGAGTATGTCGTTTTTGACCTTATCTGGAACATCCTTTCTGAAAATTTGAAAATTGTTAAAAAATTCGTCCAAAATCTTGATGTCTCCAATCTCTTTTTTGTACGTTTTTTCCACGTGTCTTGACATCCAATGTATCCCTGCAAAGTTTGGTGAAGATCTGAGTATGTAGTTTTTGACCTTATCTGGAACCTCCCATCTGAAAATTTGAAAATTCTTAAAAAATTCGACCAAAATCTTGATGTCTCCAATCTTTTGTTTTGTACGTTTTTTCCACGTGTCTTGACACATAATGTATCCATGCAAAGTTTGGTGAAGATCTGAGTATGTAGTTTTTGACCTTATATGGAACCTCCTATCTGAAAATTTGAAAATTCTTAAAAAATTCGTCCAAAATCTTGATGTCTCCAATCTCTTGTTTTGTACGTTTTTTCCACGTGTCTTGACATCCAATGTATCCCTGCAAAGTTTGGTGAAGATCTGAGTATGTAGTTTTTGACCTTATCTGGAACCTCCCATCTGAAAATTTGAAAATTCCTAAAAAATCCGTGCAAAATCTTGATGACCCCAATCTCTTGTTTTGTACGTTTTTTCCACGTGTCTTGACATCCAATGTATTCCTGCAATGTTTGGTGAAGATCTGAGTATGTTGTTTTTGACCTTATATGGAACCTCCTATCTGAAAATTTGAAAATTCTTAAAAAATTCGACCAAAATCTTGATGTTCCGAATCCTATGTTTTGTATGTTTTTTCCACGTGTCTTGACATCCAATGTATCCATGCAAAGTTTGGTGAAGATCTGAGTATGTCGTTTTTGACCTTATCTGGAACCTCCCATCTGAAAATTTGAAAATTCTTAAAAAATTCGTCGAAAATCTTGATGTCTCCGATCTCTTGTTTTGTACGTTTTTTCCACGTGTCTTGACATGCAAAGTATTCCTGCAAAGTTTGGTGAAGATCTGAGTATGTCGTTTTTGACCTCATCTGGAACCTCCCATCTGAAAATTTGAAAATTCTTAAAAAATTCGTCGAAAATCTTGATGTCTCCAATCTTTTGTTTTGTACGTTTTTTCCACGTGTCTTGACATCCAATGTATCCCTGCAAAGTTTGGTGAAGATCTGAGTATGTAGTTTTTGACATTATATGGAACCTCCTATCTGAAAATTTGAAAATTCTTAAAAAATTCGTCCAAAATCTTGATGTCTCCAATCTCTTGTTTTGTACGTTTTTTCCACGTGTCTCGACCTCCAATGGATCCCTGCAAAGTTTGGTGAAGATCTGAGTATGTCGTTTTTGACCTTATCTGGAACATCCTTTCTGAAAATTTGAAAATTCTTAAAAAATTCGTCGAAAATCTTGATGTCTCCAATCTCTTGTTTTGTACGTTTTTTCCACGTGTCTTGACATCCAATGTATCCCTGCAAAGTTTGGTGAAGATCTGAGTATGTAGTTTTTGACCTTATATGGAACCTCCTATCTGAAAATTTGAAAATTCTTAAAAAATTCGTCCAAAATCTTGATGTCTCCAGTAGTGTATATTGGGGGGTTCAAAATAGTACTTAGTAGGTATGGTCTTTTTTTACCAATTGAATATCACTTTTTGACATATTTTGACAATTTTTTGTCGATGTTTTAGCGTTTAGCGATGTTTTAGTACAAATTTTTACTATACTCATTTTTCCCCCACTCGTACTTGGTAGGTATATCATGATGTTACGTGATACAACTTAACCTATCCTTTTTTTACGATTATTTAATTTTTTTACGATCCTAAGTGATATAACTTAACCTATCATTTTTTTTATTTAGGTACTGTTTGAACGTTATTATTTGAGGATCATATTTTGTAGGTATTTTTTTTATCAATCGAATATAAGTTTTTGACATATTTTGACAATTTTTTGTCGATGTTTTAGCGTTTAGCGATGTTTTAGTACAAATTTTCACTATACTCATTTTTTTTTCTATTTGTAGTTGGTAGGTATATCACGATGTTACGTGATATAACTTAACCTATCTTTTTTTTTTACGATTTTTTTAATTTTGTTTACGATCCTAAGTGATATAACTTAACCTATCATTTTTTTTATTTACGCACCGAACTAACCTACAAGGGGGACTCCGTTTGTTTTAATATTTCAGTATTATAAGGTTTTCACAAATTTTATATAACCTAAAATGTGTTGGATGTTGATTTTTAGTATGTGGCAATTTTTTATGAATTTAAAACTGTTCCGTCACCCTCTCGTTCTTCACGTCGTAGGCGAAGGACTTCTCTGCAATTAGGATGATGTTGCATAGGGTATCCTCGGGCAAGGCATCGTGGAACTTGCAAATACCTACTCTACAAAAATTCTACTATATGATCTTTTACTGGCTAAGCTAACCTACAAATAGGAATTGGCAGCACTGACTTATAAACCTACTGGGTCTTCTTGACATGTTTTTTCATGATGTGTTGCCAGGCTATTGCGCATCTTGGCGTATACAATGTATATATTTTGAGAGGGGGGGTTATAGCTTTTTATGCTGTACGAATACTAAAAACTTGACAGTGACAACCAACAGAGTAAATAAACCTACATGCGGAAATTAACAACACTAGTTTCTGACAGTGAATTTGAAATAAAATATTAAAACAAAATACATGAGTAAGCACTGTGATTACAAATAATACCAGTGTTATGCCCCCCCCCCCCAACTCCAACTGGGCAACTGGGGAAAATAATTGTACAACAATTTGTACCTAATTGTACAATATTTGTACCTAATTGTACAACATATACACGGACATAAAAAATAGAGCCTTCCCGTAACTTACTTCATGTACAACTGTGAAAAGAAAGCATATGTGTTCTGTATGCACACATTCATTCTTATTTTTCGAAGTTGAATGGAAGCACGTGTTTTTTACGCTCTCGTAATACTGACCTTGCCCCAGTGATTTTAAATTGCTTCCATCCGGTCTTTTTTCCTCTGCTATTTCCGCATGCACGCAACATTCGCTTTCAATAGTTTAATGAAACACAGAAGGAGTATTAGTTTAGCAAGTTCCGAGTTTACAATTTATTAAATTAAACAATAATTTATTAAATTAAACAATAATTTATGTAAGAATATACTTGTACTTACCGAACACAAAATAATAAAAGCACATGTGAATATTTGCGTGCGTTCATGTTATATGACGACTGAGTAAAAAATAATGTTGACTCCCCGAAAGATAAAAGTTCCCGGTTCGACATCAGATGCATGCAAATTTTATGTTTTGCTCTCCAAAATCTTGATTTTTATGTTTGCGTTATTTGTCATACAGCAGAGGAGAAGAGGGGGGAGGGGGTACTATTAGCGCCATCTATTAGCAAACAATAGAAATAAAAAAGTAGCGTCAAACTTTTTCAACACCCAAAAATTTTAAACGTCCTCGTTTAGTAATACGATCAGCAGAAGACGTTTGAAAGAGTACTCTTAGTCGAGAAAGCTAATTGCTAGGGCCCATATATTGCTAAAATGTTCTTTAATTTACATATTTCTCATACCGCCATATGTTGTTCTAGTTGACTTCTTCCAAAAAAAATGCTAATTAGCGAGAGTTAATTAAGCAAGGCAAGTAAAAGAAGCAAATAGGACAATATGTGGCGGCGTGGAAATATGTAAAAATTCGACTCGATTCGAATTAAAATTGAAGGATATTTTGCATTTTTTCCCTATAATGTACAAAATATTTACCGTACATAATCTTTTCTATTTACAACAGTATAAAATAAGAGAAATGTGTGACAATATCCATATTAATTAGGAAGGTGTGTTGTATGCTAGGTTAGCTAATTGCGTCTTCTACAGCTTCACTGTATAGAGGAAAAATGGAAAAAGAGAGCTCTACAAAAACTAACGCTCTTGACAATATTGTACGCCCCGTGAAAATTCTATATAAATAAGGCATAAGCATATTATCTGCTTTCATGTCAGATTTTCCCGACCTGTGAGCTGTAGTGTTTAGGCGACAAGCGACGTGCTCAAATATGATACCGTTGACAATATTGTACGCCCCGTAAAAATTCTATATAAATAAGGCATAAGCATATTATCTGCTTTCATGTCAGATTTTCCCGACCTGTGAGCTGTAGTGTTTAGGCGACAAGCGACGTGCTCAAATATGATACCGTTGACAATATTGTACGCCCCGTAAAAATTCTATATAAATAAGGCATAAACGTATTATCTGCTTTCATGCCAGATTTTCCCAACCTGTAAGCTGTAGTGTTTAGGCGACAAGCAACGCGCTCAAATATAATACCGTTGACAATATTGTACGCCCCGAGAAAATTCTATATAAATAAGGCATAAACGTATTATCTGCTTTCATGTCAGATTTTCCCAACCTGTGAGCTGCAGTGTTTAGGCGACAAGCGACGTGCTCAAATATGATACCGTTGACAATATTGTACGCCCCATGAAAATTATATATAAATAAGGCATAAACGTATTGTCTACTTTCATGTCAGATTTTCCCGACCTGTGAGCTGCAGTGTTTAGGTGACAAGCGACTCGCTCAAATATGATACCGTTGACAATATTGAACGCCCCGTGAAAATTATATATAAATAAGGCATAAACGTATTGTCTACTTTCATGTCAGATTTTCCCGACCTGTGAGCTGCAGTGTTTAGGTGACAAGCGACTCGCTCAAATATGATACCGTTGACAATATTGTACGCCCCGTGAAAATTATATATAAATAAGGCATAAACGTATTGTCTACTTTCATGTCAGATTTTCCCGACCTGTGAGCTGCAGTGTTTAGGCGACAAGCAACGCGCTCAAATATGATACCGTTGACAATATTGTACGCCCCGTGAAAATTCTATATAAATAAGGCATAAACGTATTATCTGCTTTCATGTCAGATTTTCCCGACCTGTGAGCTGCAGTGTTTAGGCGACAAGCGACGTGCTCAAATATGATACCGTTGACAATATTGTACGCCCCATGAAAATTATATATAAATAAGGCATAAACGTATTGTCTGCTTTCATGTCAGATTTTCCCAACCTGTGAGCTGCAGTGTTTAGGCGACAAGCGACGTGCTCAAATATGATACCGTTGACAATATTGTACGCCCCATGAAAATTATATATAAATAAGGCATAAACGTATTGTCTACTTTCATGTCAGATTTTCCCGACCTGTGAGCTGCAGTGTTTAGGTGACAAGCGACTCGCTCAAATATGATACCGTTGACAATATTGAACGCCCCGTGAAAATTATATATAAATAAGGCATAAACGTATTATCTGCTTTCATGTCAGATTTTCCCGACCTGTGAGCTGTAGTGTTTAGGTGACAAGCGACGCGGTCAAATATGATACCGTTGACAATATTGTACGCCCCGAGAAAATTCTATATAAATAAGGCATAAGCGTATTATCTGCTTTCATGTCAGATTTTCCCGACCTGTGAGCTGCAGTGTTTAGGTGACAAGCGACTCGCTCAAATATAATACTGTTGACAATATTGAACGCCCCGAGAAAATTCTATATAAAATAACATACCTGAAAATTATATTCACAGTAGATTTATTTTTTGAGTTTTGTAATTACCCCAAGAAATTCTATATAAAATAACATACCTGAAAATTGTATTTACAGTAGATTGAATTCTTGAGTTTTTGTATTCGCACACAAGAAATTCTATATAAATAACATACCTGAAATTCTATTTACAGTAGATTGAATTTTTGAGTTTTGTAATCACTCCAAGAAATTCTATATAAAATAACATACCTGAAAATTGTGTCGCTATATACTAGACTTTTTGATTTCTGTGATTTTGGAGAAAGCAATGGCATCCACCACCAGTTTCAATCGTAAAAATGATAAAACTGAATGTGTTACTTGTGGGAAGCTAATCTCAAGGAACAATTTATCGGTACACAGGGCAAGATGTAGCGAAACAGGTTCGAGAATTAATCGTTCCTTGCCTTCTAAGCCTTGTGCTCGATGCGGAAAGATGATTAGCATTACAAATTTAAGTAAACATCTCAAAATTTGCAAACCATCGACCGGACAAGCAACATCGAAAAGGAAAATCGATAATTCAGAAACAGAAGCTTCCACTTCCAAGCAAATTAAATTATCTAATGAATGTAAACCAATTAGATCTGCATTTAACGACCAACTACAGGATTTTTCAATTAAGTCAGAACCAGGTCGTGACATTCTTAGTTTCTTGGATGAAACGAAAACATCTGTAGTAAATATTTTAAAAGATAAACTTGAAAACAACTCTATAAAAGTATACGTTGTTCTGTTTTCTGAATACAAGAAAGTTGATGGCACAACGAGTATTTTTTATCATCGTACAAAAAACCAGACTCTTTATTTGGCGGACGTCGAAAATTTGGACAACTTCTATTATAAAGTTTCCAACGAGCTGGTTAAGAAACATGACGATTTCGAGGCTAAAGGGTCGGGATGGTCTCTATGTGGAAGTCCTCACACGTTAACTGTTTACGTGAACCAATTCTCGCCTCTTCGCGCTTCCAGCTACGTTCCTCTTCCACCGAACATTCAACACAAGAGGGCTGTGCTAAATATACAGAACAGCGATAAAAAGTGTTTTCTCTGGTGTGTGTTGGCTGCACTGCATCCTGTTCATTGCAAAAATAATCCACAGTGGGTTGGACATTACAAACAATACGAGACCGACTTTCAAAGTGTAATGTCTGACATTGAATACCCGGTGACATTGTCGGATATAACAAAGTTCGAAAATCGTACAGGAAAACGCATCGCTATTAATGTGTATTCCTTCACGTCAGATAAATATCTCGTGCACCCTATCAGGATAAGCGATATCGACGATGACGATGCCTGTGTAATAAATCTCCTTCTAATTTCAAACGAGGATGTTCATCACTACACGCTAATTCGTTCACTATCACGTTTGGTCAGAAGTCAATCAACCAAGCATAAAAATTGCATCGAAGTTTGCCCGAGATGCCTAACCACGTTCGACGATCGAAAACAACTCGATTATCGAAATTACACCGGAAGTCAAATTGCTCTGGAGAAACTTGCCGAACATAAAATTTATTGCGGTGACAACAGACCGGCTAGAATGTTGATGCCCGAAACGAACGAAGTCGAAGAATTCAAAATGCACAAGGCATTGTTGGAACATCCCGCAATCATCGTCGCAGATTTCGAGGCGTTCCTCAAACCACTCTCCTACTGCAAACCGGATCCTGAAATTTCCTCCACAACACCATACCAGCTTCATCAACCCAATAGTTTCGGCTATGTTGTTGTGCGACGTGATAAAATAAATGAAGCATATATATACCGCGGGCCAAATGTAATCGAACACTTCCTGGAAAAAATGGTGGAGGAGGTTGAGGTAATTGGTAGCGTACTGCTTACATCAAAACCGATGGCACCTTTAACTGAAAATGAACTTCAAAATTACAATTCCACTGAGGTGTGTCCGGTATGTGATCAAAGTTTCACTGATGAGAACAAAAAAATATTCCACCACGATCATTTCAGCGGAAACTACATAGGTGGAATTTGCAACACGTGCAATCTTAAAATCCAGAAACCTAAATTCATCCCCATATTCTTTCACAACGGAAGCGGATATGATTTTCACCACCTGGTGAGACATCTTGGCTACGATCCGAAACGTATAGGTGTCTTGGCCGAGAATGAAGAACGCTACATTAGTCTCAGCAAGCAAGTGTCGATTCCGGGAACGAAAAATACAATCGAGATGCGCTTTCTGGATTCGTATAGATTTCTCTCTGCAAGTCTGGATGCTTTAGCGAACAAACTCACCGACGATCAATTTAAAATAACTAGAGCTAGTTTTCCCAACGTAGACATAGAACTCGTTAGACGTAAAGGAGTTTATCCTTACGAATATGTTAGTGATGGTTCTAAATTTAACGACGACGCTCTTCCACTTCCAAGAGAATTTTACAGCAGACTCAGAGAGAAAGGAATCGCGGAAGAAGAATACCAACACGCGCAACTCATGTGGGAGAAATTAGAATGTAGGACACTCGGAGACTACCACGACGCATACTTAAAACTGGACGTGACGATACTCGCGGATGTTTTTCAAGCGTTCAGGAAAACGGCAACGAATATTTATAAATTAGATCCAGCGTATTTCTACAGTCTACCGGGATTAGCGTGGTCGGCAATGTTATTCCAGACAAAGGTCAAGCTGGAACTGATATCGGACGTTGACATGTTACTTTTCATCGAAAGAGGGATACGAGGTGGAATGGTGCAATGCGTACAGAGACATGCAAAAGCTAATAACGTACACATGAAAGAAGATTACGATTCAAATCGAGCATCGAATTACATCTTCTACGCCGACGTTAATAATCTCTACGGACATGCCATGGTTCAGAAACTTCCTTACGGGGGATTCGAATGGTTAGATCCCACTTCGATAGACATTATTCATTTCGACGATAGCGAGTGTGGTGTCTTCGCAGAGGTAGATCTCCAATTCTCCGACCACCAGCACGACACGTTTTCGGATTTGCCTCCGACTCCCGAAATCAAATGTCCACCCGACTCGGTTCAAGACAAGCTTTTGTTAACATTGGACCCTAAACAGAGATACGTCGTCCACTACAAGAATCTCCGGTTTTTGATTGGGAAGGGTGTTCAGATAGTAAATGTTAGAAGAATACTAAAGTTTAAACATTCCACGTGGTTAAGACCTTACATAGAAACTAACACACAACATAGAACAGCTGCCACTTCCGATTTAGACAAGGACTTTTTTAAATTAATGAACAATGCGGTGTACGGAAAGACCATGGAGAATGTTAGAAAGCACGTAGACGTGAAATTAATTTCCGATAAGAATAAATGTCGGAAGTGGATAGCCGATCCTAGATTCAAGTCGAGAAAAATTTACAACGAGAATTTGGCACTTTTCAATCTACATATAAAATTGATGAAATTCAGAAAACCAATTTACGTTGGCGCAACGGTTCTCGACTTGTCGAAACTTTACATGTTCGAATTTCATTACGACGTGATGAAACCCTTCTACAATGATAAAATATCACTTTTGTACACGGACACCGACAGCTTCATTTACAGCATACAAACACCTAACCTATACGAAGACATAAAAAATCCTTCCATGCTTGAGTATTTCGATACTTCTGCGTACCCTCAACCTAACAGATTTGGAATTCCTTCCCTCAACAAAAAAGTCCTAGGTAAGCTGAAAGATGAATGTAACGGTGATATTATTGTCGAGTTCGCGGGTTTGCGTTCGAAGATGTATGCTATGAGAACAGAGAGTAGCGTCACGAAGAAAGCAAAAGGTGTGGGCAAAAATACGGTGGAGAACAAACTCACCTTCCACGATTACATCGATTGCCTTTACTCACAATCGACGATACTAAGCATAGAACAAAGAATCCAGAGCGTCAACCATATCATCAGCACAAACGAAGTTAGGAAAGTAGCATTAGATCCGCATGACGACAAGAGGTGCGTCCTCGAGTGTGGTATTCACACATTGCCTTGGGGACATCGTCGTTTAGAAATAAATAAGAATTGCGCACAGTGCAAATAATTAGCACTCACCACCACACACAACAATTTTCACTAACTCAAAAAAAAAACATTTTGTTACTCAGTAAAAAAAACACTTTGACTCTCATTACAAAAAACTATGACCGTATCCTTAAATAACCAGCATGCCTATGAATTTGTTCGGTTTCAAAAAACAGATCATTATGGAAACCATACCAGATCATGAAGTCTTACCTTCCGTGTTACCTAAACTCAACGGTCTGTTGATCATTCACCTCAACAGCATTTGGACGAAACTGAATGACGATGTGGGCAAGATGTTTTATGTTTTTAATAACAATTTACATTTCTACGAAATTCCGATCGACGGGAAACTTCAAATCACCGTGAATCCGGAAAACGCAGGCGAAATCAAAATTTCTACCGGCAAGAACATTTTTCGAATCAAGCACGACAAGATGCTTTCTAACATTACGTACGATGTGTCTGCAGGAGATTATTTTTACATAGAACTCCTCGGAGATTACGACAAACTTATTCCTCTCTTCGTAGAATTACGAATCGTCTATCCTATTATAAATAACCGTTAACCAAAAATGCCTAACGACATTTTCGGCAACACCAAGCGTGTAGACCACGCAGAAGAGATTCTCATGTTGGACATTCGAGTTAAGAAGTTAAGGACCGATTTGATCGCTTTGCAGGAGACCTTAAACAAAAGTTTAGAGTCGGAAATCGCTACGCTCCAAACGCAATGTCTCGACCCCATTCTGAAAATCGATTCCGAACTGAAAACGCTCATAAAAAATTATGTCGACGTACCTTCTTACGACAACGTTCAAAATATACAGTTGAGCGTGGATTCGCTTCAAAATGATTTGGCCAAATTACAGCAATTTCAATCGAAAAATGAAGATTTGGAAAAATTGAAACTCGAAATCGAAGAACGAACTTCCGCAATAGAAAAGAATTTCTCTGAACTTCAAACCGTCGTGAACGATATTGATGTAGAACGCTTGCATGTCGTCGTTTCCAAATTACAAGAAGAATTCACCAGCACGTTGGAAGAAATTAAATCCAAGTTGCAGACTTTGGAAGATACAATGACGAACCTACCATCGTCGGACGAACTGCAGGTCATCGGTAAAAGCGTCGCGAACATAAAAATTCAATTGGAGGCCTATCGAGATTTCGAACACATTCAAACCACCATCGCTACGCTTCAGGCGTCCTTGGAATTGATCAACGAAGAAATTAAAAATATTCACGCTGAAGCGAGAGCGTTGACGAGCATTCAAGACACGCTGAGCACGGTTCAGCAGAAGATCGAATATTTAGAAAATTTGAACGTCGAAACGAATCTCGCTCATTTTCATCACGTACTGGACAACATACAGGGTGACTTGGAATCGTTACGGACGAGCGTGCCTTCGAGCGAAGATTTGGAAAAATTGAAAACGGCGGTGACGGCACTATCCGATTCGAGCGACATCAAAAGTTCATTGAGCGATCTCGAGAGTAAAGTGGCCAATCTCCCCACCTCCAAAGAATTGCACGCTTTGAAAAGAAACATATCTCGAATGCTGAAACGACTAGAAACGGAAACGGCGAACGTGGAACAGATTCGAGACGAAATTAGTTCGCTGGTGTCGACGCTGCCCACTTCGCAGAGCGTCGCCGACCTTCACACGCAGTTTACAGAGATGCGAAGCATCGTGAACGATCTTACCGAGAAGAGCTCGAAATTGAATCAAGTCGAGAACCTTCAGAACATTGTCGTCAACATCAGAGATCAAGTTGGAGTGCTGGAATCCACGCAGGAATCGACGCTGGCCTCTTTCGGTGCCAAGTTGCAAGAACTCAACGAAAACTACAAGCAGTTGAACGTGGAAGTGAAAATCAAACCGTCGTTTTCTGCCGTAACGGATACCATAGTCGAGCATTTGCTGCCCATCGAAAATAAACTCGGACAAGTTCACAGTAATCTGCTCGGCGTCGACACTAAATTCGCTAAACTGCATTCTCTGCAAGCCATCGAAATCAACAGCGTACCCAATCAACAGAGAATCTCCACGTTCGTCGAAGGTAACAAACTGTACATGTTACATCCTTATCATCCGTACTACAAGTTTCTCCTCGATGGCACGATTCAGATAAACGAATTTTCGTACTGGTCTCACGGCAGAAAAGCTAGCGTTCCCACCATGACTTTGATATCGAATCGTGGTGTCCAGAAAGCAGGAAACATTCCTCTGGCACGTTGGAACGAAACGCGCAACATATATGAAATACACGAAGACGAAGATCTCACCGTTTTCGACGTGAGCGCCGGCGATAAGCTGATTATTCAAAACACGAGCGAAGTGCCACCTTCTTTGAATCCCATCACGCTTGTGCTTCTCTTGAAACGTAATCTCTAAGAAAATGTCTAGGCAAGCCATCGTCGAAGAATTGCATAAACCTGCACGCCGCAACTACGAACGTTTGGCTGTGGTAACCAAGGGCATCGACGACCTCTGGCAAAGTGACCTCGTGGAGATGAGTAGCGGCAATTTGAAAAACGTACATAAATTGAACAAGGGCAACAAGTACCTCCTCACCGTCATAGACACGTTTTCGAAATTCGCATGGGCTCTACCTTTGAAGGCGAAAACGGGAACGTGCGTCACGGAAGCATTCAAATTAATTTTTCGCGAAAGCGGCGGCAGACGACCACGGTTTCTGCAAACGGACAACGGTAAAGAATTTTACAACGCCGTATTCCAAAAATTTATTCAAAAACACAAGATTCGACATTATTCGAGCTTCAGTCACATCAAAGCCAGCATCGTGGAAAGATTCAATCGAACCTTGAAAACACACATGTGGAAACGATTCACGCTTCGGGGAAATTACAAATGGGTCGACATCCTGCCGGAACTCGTCGATACCTATAATGAAACGGTACACAGAACGATAGGCATGAAGCCAGCGGACGTTGCCAAGTCCGACGAGCAGCGTTTAATTTCTACCGTTTACTGTCCAAAATACACACCCACGACAAAAAAAGCTAAATACAAAATTGGAGACCAGGTGAGGATCAGCAAATTCAAACGCACCTTCGAGAAGGGGTTCACAAAAAATTGGAGCACGGAACTCTTTACGGTGGTTCGAGTTCTACCTGGAAACCGACACACGTATATAATAAAAGATAGTAGCGGCGAGATTTTGAAAGGAAGATTTTACGAAGAGGAACTCTCTAAAACGAAACACCCCGACACGTACCTCATCGAGAAAGTATTGCGTAGGAAAGGTGACAAACTTTTGGTCAAATGGCTGGGACTTCCGGAAAAGAGTTGGATCGACGCGGACGAAGTGATCTTGTGAGTACGTGGAACGTGGTGAAGCGTCTACCGGATCCGGAAAGTCAAACGAAGAAAAAGAACGGCGAGTTGCTTCCCGACAGCATCCGCTGTCTGATCGTAGGTCCTTCGGGGTGTGGGAAAACGACACTGCTCGTGGACAATTTTCTCCTCGCACCGAATTGGTTAGATTGGAAGAACAGGCACCTGTACGTGTTCTCGAAAAGTTTGGAGCAATCCAAATACCAGCAACTGATGAAACTGTACGATGGTCTGGACATTGCAACGTTTGCCTCGGAAATAAAACCACTCGACGATTGTCGTGAAAATTCAGTCGTTGTGTTCGACGACGCCATCCTGGAAAATCAAAATGAAATTCGCAACTTTTTCACGCAAGGTCGTCACAAAGGAATGGATTGTTTTTACCTAGCTCAAACGTTTTCCAAAATTCCAAAACAGTTAGTGCGCGACAACGCCAATTTCATATGTTTGTTTCGTCAAGATCACACCAACCTCAAGCACGCGTACGATGACTACGTAGGCGGAGACATGAACTACAATCAATTTTCGGAAGGCTGCTGCTCTACTTGCTGGAACGGTGACGATTTCGGATTCGCGACGATCGACATGACGAGGAAACCCAACGACGGAAAATACAGAAACAAAATCAACGACTTTCTAAACGTTGCAACGTTGTGAGAAACGACGTATATAAATAACGTCATGACGAAACGAAAAATCGAAGACGAAAATCTCAAGTTGCGAAAATACCTCGCGAAACGCTTCAAAGGTTGGAAATCCGAGAATCGCGGATTCTACGAAGAGAAGAAACGTCAGGATCAACCCGTGATCGATGCCATCAGCGGTCTAGGTAAAGAAATTAAAAGTGTCACGGAACAAAATAAAAATTTGATTAATGAACTCGTACCGCTCGCAGCTAAAAGTTACGCCGTACCCACGCCTATTTCGAGCATTCCTTCGACGCCGTTCGAACTGAAGGATGCACCGGCACGACGTCGAGCCATAGGTAGCACGTCGTCGTCTTCGGATAAAATCGAGTTGGGACCTTTGGCACGAGACTACCTGAGCACGGGGAAATTCGACAAGGATGAAGTGTTCGGATTGTATCCCAGCATGGAAACCAGCGAAGGCGGCGGTGTGGTGTGGAAGATTGGGAAATCGAAGGTGACCTTCGAAGGCAACGACATTAAAGTCAATTTAGGCGACAAGGATAGTTGGAACAGGTATCCGGGTACGGTGGGACTGTGGGAACTCGTCGCCAAAAAGCAGCCGAAAGATTACACCGACGAAGATTACCAAAGTTACAAGGAAATTCTGATCATGACGGATGCCTTGTACCAGAACAACGACGCCTCGCAGAATAGGGTGAAATCGAGCAGCGGCGAGAAGTACAGGAATCTCATCAAACCGATTTGGAACCAGGTCAAAACAGGCAGCGGCGTCAAACGCTACAACACGTTACCCAAAGAATTTGTTTGGGTGGACGACGTTAGGAAACTCGTGGACCGATTGTTGGTGATAGCCGGCGAAGAGAATGCAGGTAACCGTAATTTCTACAACGAGAAGGTTGGCATCGTGGACATGATCAGCACGAAACTTTCCAACTTCATCGTGAACGACGACAAGGGCATAGGTTACCTGATCAAAATCATCAACACGCTGCCTCCGAAATTTTGGAACGTGGCCGAAGGAAAGGGACTCGTGAACGACATCATCAACAAGTTACCTTTCGAGATGCATTTACCTGGCTACCAGTACTGCGGGCCGGGTACCAAACTCGAGAAAAGATTGGAGAGAGGAGACAAGGGTGTGAATCCGTTGGACGCGGCATGCAAAGATCACGACATCGCCTACAATACCACGCAGACGGATCTGGACGCACGTCACGAAGCAGACAGAAAGTTAGAGCACGCAGCTTTCGAAAGGTTCGTGAGCAGAGATGCATCGCTGGGTGAACGAGTCGCCGCACTGGGTACCACCATCGCCATGAACACGAAACAAAAATTGGGGTGGGGTATATAAATAACATACCGTAAAAAAAACTTGATATATAAATAACACACATCGTAAAAAAATAATTTTTGGTATATATAAATAACACACATAGTGAAAAAAAAGCAATTAAATTTCTCTCTAACACTCTGACAACTGAAAAAATGAGCGATCTCCAAGCACTAAAACAAATGCTAAATTTGTCAGTCGAGTATGTAAAAATTCAGGAATTGGAAGTCGACAAACCTTACACGATAACTTCCGGTTCAATCGTTTCTACCCAGTATGGTCCCAAGGTACGCCTGTTGCTCAACGCACAATACAGTCTATTTTTACCAGATCGATACGCTAACATGTTATCCGACGAGAAGCTATCTATTTTAATCGAGAACAAAACTCGAATCGTATACAAGGGGACAAAGGAACTTCTTGGCAAGAAAACGAAGCACGTAATAGAATTTGTGTAACGACTGCGAGGCCTTGAAAATATATAAATAACATACCGTAAAAAACTACACAAAAAAAATCTCAGAATATATATATAAATAACATACCGTGAAAATAACACATAGAGCATCAACATGAAGCCCAAGGGTGTCGTGTACCAGATACCATACTCCAATCTTAAAAATCTAGGTGCCCTCGATGGGTTACTCACCAAGAAACAACGTGAGAAGAAACGTTCTTGCTTGTCGAAAGGACATGGAATGAAATTGCTGCTCAGCACACCTCAATTGAAAAGATTGCAGCGTTCGCGGAAACAACAAAAGGTCGGAGGTTTCATATTCAGCATCCCGGCCATCCTGGCAGCATTGGGGGCCGTTGGAAGTTTGGCCGGCGGAAGTGCCGCCATCGCGAAAACCGTCATCGACTCGAAGAAGAACAAGGCGGAATTGGAAGAACAGAAACGTCACAACCTGGCCATGGAGAAGAAGGGGAAGGGCGTGATGAAGAAGTTTAAAAAAAAGAAACAGAAGCACTCACCAACCGAGATATTGAATCTCTGATCGAACCGTTACAAATCAAACACTTCAGAGGAGTTTTCATGTCCGACTCGTTACCTTCAAGCGTCAAAAGAAGAGAATGCGGAGTAGTCAACTTGGACGGTCAAGAAAATCCAGGCACGCATTGGATATGTTACCACAAAAATGATGATAAAGCATTCGTTTTCGATTCTTTCGGAGGTGTTCCACCTACAAATTTAATTCATTATCTGAAAACGAACAAAACCTCCATATACTACAACGACGAACGCATTCAAGATTTCGGAGACGTGAACTGCGGTCATCTCTGCCTCTCCGTGCTCGCGTTTCTCTCTAAAATAAATAACCCTACGATCGAGGATTTCCAGAAAGCATTGTGGAACCTCAAACAACATCACTAGGATGGGCGTGTTCCATCTCACGAGCGAATCTTCGATCTTGAAACTCACGCTGCACGACGACATCGTCTATCCTAAATCCGTGGCTCTGCGTGCATTCTACAGCATGTACCTCATACCTAACGTCACCCAGCACAACAACAAAATTAGCGTCGGAAGCGAACACATCGTCGTCACGCCAGGACAATACAATCTTTCCACTTTGCAAGCTCAATTACCCAAAGGCACATACCTTTCTCAAAATTCGGTCACGCACAGAGTGGAAATCCTATCCGCGACGGAGACCGTGGACCTGGGCACCATAGGAGAACTTTTAGGTTTCGAGAACGACACCAAACTCGAAGCTGGCATCAAGCACGTAGCAACCAACATTCCTAAATTCTTGGCCATAGAGACTCTGAACGTACACTGTAACGTGGCCGAAGGTATGATCACGAAATCTTCGGACGGATTGTTAGGAAGTCACAAGCAGACGGGAATCATAGCCACTTTCAAACCAAGTTCCGAGTTCATGGAACCGATCATCTACACGCCCTCTTCGCCGATCTATTTTCCAGTATGTCGCAACCGCATAGACGACATAGAGTTGGTGGTGACGAACGAGAAAGGAGACGTGGTGGATTTCGCAGGTGCCACTACGACGGCCATCGTGGAGATCAACGTATAATAAATAACCATACATGTAAAATGGAGCAAATCGAAAGTTACGAATTGCAATCTTTCCCTCCCAACCGTCGCACGTTCGCCAATCTCAACGAGGCAAACAGGGAGATCGAATACGACGTGGACGTAGGCGACGGGTTTATTCATCCTCACAGAGCGGACCTCTACCTTCAATTCGACGTGGTGAAGAAAGAAAGCGGAGACGCGTTTCCCGCAGCAGCAAACTTGATACTCGTGGACAACTTCGTGCCCCACCTGTTCTCGCAGGTGGAGGTGAGGAAACACAACACCGTCATCGACAGAATAGATTATCCAGGCATCACGTCGACGGCAGTGGGAACGTTGAAATTATCCAAAACGGACGCAGCGTACTACCAGGCCGGGGGATTCGAAGCCGGAACCAAAATATCGACGAAAAGTCACACGGTGCTCTTTCCCATGCGTCTGCTGCCAGGTTTCTTCTCGGATTACAAGGAGATCATGTGGAAGGGAGGACTGCGCGTTACGTTTCGAAGAGCAGCCAACGACAACGACGCGCTGATGCGATACGCTACTTTGGGTCCGGACGGCACCACGCCGATAGCCAACACTTTACCCGAAGCAGCGAAATGCGTCATCCGAAGCATGGAATTGAGAATGCCGGTGGTGGAATACGAAACAAACTACGCCCTCAAGTACAAAGCGGAGATCTTGAAAAGTCCGCAGGTGTCGATTCACTTTCACGGTTACCAGTGCGTGCAGAAGATGGCGTCGGGAAGTCACATGGAATTCGACGTAACGACGCAGTTCAACAACATACAGTTCGACATGCCAGATTTCGTCGTGGTGCTTTTTCAGACCGGGAGGGACAAGAATCAGGAAAAAGATTCCAGCAAGTTCGACGACTGCAAGATCAAGAACGTTTATCTGAAGAACGGACGCAACGAAGTGTTCCCGCGCGAGAATTACAACCTCGACGTGACCAAAAACGATTACCTCAAACTTTACGAAGCTTACACGGCTTACAAACGCGTGACCGAGGGAAGCGTGGACATGTATTACACGCCCAGCGAATTCAAAGCACGGAGACCCATGACCGTCATCAACACATCTAAGAGAAGGCAGGTGGTGGTCAACGATCGAACCAACATCAAGGTCGTCTGCGAGTTCCACGACGCGCTGCCCGAGGATACCCTATGCAGCGTCATCCTGATTGCAGAGAAGTCCTTCGTCCACGACGTGAAGAACGAAAGGGTGACGGAACAGTTTTAAATTCATAAAAAATTGCCACATACTAAAAATCAACATCCAACACATTTTAGGTTATATAAAATTTGTGAAAACCTTATAATACTGAAATATTAAAACAAACGGAGTCCCCCTTGTAGGTTAGTTCGGTGCGTAAATAAAAAAAATGATAGGTTAAGTTATATCACTTAGGATCGTAAACAAAATTAAAAAAATCGTAAAAAAAAAAGATAGGTTAAGTTATATCACGTAACATCGTGATATACCTACCAACTACAAATAGAAAAAAAAATGAGTATAGTGAAAATTTGTACTAAAACATCGCTAAACGCTAAAACATCGACAAAAAATTGTCAAAATATGTCAAAAACTTATATTCGATTGATAAAAAAAATACCTACAAAATATGATCCTCAAATAATAACGTTCAAACAGTACCTAAATAAAAAAAATGATAGGTTAAGTTATATCACTTAGGATCGTAAAAAAATTAAATAATCGTAAAAAAAGGATAGGTTAAGTTGTATCACGTAACATCATGATATACCTACCAAGTACGAGTGGGGGAAAAATGAGTATAGTAAAAATTTGTACTAAAACATCGCTAAACGCTAAAACATCGACAAAAAATTGTCAAAATATGTCAAAAAGTGATATTCAATTGGTAAAAAAAGACCATACCTACTAAGTACTATTTTGAACCCCCCAATATACACTACTGTCTCCAATCTCTTGTTTTGTACGTTTTTTCCACGTGTCTCGACCTCCAATGGATCCCTGCAAAGTTTGGTGAAGATCTGAGTATGTCGTTTTTGACCTTATCTGGAACCTCCCATCTGAAAATTTGAAAATTCTTAAAAAATTCGTCGAAAATCTTGATGTCTCCGATCTCTTGTTTTGTACGTTTTTTCCACGTGTCTTGACATGCAAAGTATTCCTGCAAAGTTTGGTGAAGATCTGAGTATGTAGTTTTTGAACTCATCTGGAACCTCCTATCTGAAAATTTGAAAATTCTTAAAAAATTCGTCGAAAATCTTGATGTCTCCGATCTCTTGTTTTGTACGTTTTTCCACGTGTCTTGACATGCAAAGTATTCCTGCAAAGTTTGGTGAAGATCTGAGTATGTAGTTTTTGACCTCATCTGGAACCTCCTATCTGAAAATTTGAAAATTCTTAAAAAATTCGTCCAAAATTTTGATGTCTCCAATCTCTTGTTTTGTACGTTTTTTCCACGTGTCTTGACATCCAATGTATTCCTGCAATGTTTGGTGGAGATCTGAGTATGTAGTTTTAGACCTTATCTGGAACCTCCTATCTGAAAATTTGAAAATTCTTCAAAAATTCGTCCAAAATCTTGATGTCTCCAATCTCTTGTTTTGTACGTTTTTTCCACGTGTCTCGACCTCCAATGGATCCCTGCAAAGTTTGGTGAAGATCTGAGTATGTCGTTTTTGACCTTATCTGGAACATCCTTTCTCAAAATTTGAAAATTCTTAAAAAATTCGTCCAAAATCTTGATGTCTCAAATCTCTTGTTTTGTACGTTTTTTCCACGTGTCTTGATATCCAATGTATCCCTGCAAAATTTGGTGAAGATCTGAGTATGTCGTTTTTGACCTTATCTGGAACATCCTTTCTGAAAATTTGAAAATTGTTAAAAAATTCGTCCAAAATCTTGATGTCTCCAATCTCTTTTTTGTACGTTTTTTCCACGTGTCTTGACATCCAATGTATCCCTGCAAAGTTTGGTGAAGATCTGAGTATGTAGTTTTTGACCTTATCTGGAACCTCCCATCTGAAAATTTGAAAATTCTTAAAAAATTCGACCAAAATCTTGATGTCTCCAATTTTTTGTTTTGTACGTTTTTTCCACGTGTCTTGACACATAATGTATCCATGCAAAGTTTGGTGAAGATCTGAGTATGTAGTTTTTGACCTTATATGGAACCTCCTATCTGAAAATTTGAAAATTCTTAAAAAATTCGTCCAAAATCTTGATGTCTCCAATCTCTTGTTTTGTACGTTTTTTCCACGTGTCTTGACATCCAATGTATCCCTGCAAAGTTTGGTGAAGATCTGAGTATGTAGTTTTTGACCTTATCTGGAACCTCCCATCTGAAAATTTGAAAATTCTTAAAAAATTCGACCAAAATCTTGATGTCTCCAATCTTTTGTTTTGTACGTTTTTTCCACGTGTCTTGACACATAATGTATCCATGCAAAGTTTGGTGAAGATCTGAGTATGTAGTTTTTGACCTTATATGGAACCTCCTATCTGAAAATTTGAAAATTCTTAAAAAATTCGTCCAAAATCTTGATGTCTCCAATCTCTTGTTTTGTACGTTTTTTCCACGTGTCTTGACATCCAATGTATCCCTGCAAAGTTTGGTGAAGATCTGAGTATGTAGTTTTTGACCTTATCTGGAACCTCCCATCTGAAAATTTGAAAATTCCTAAAAAATCCGTGCAAAATCTTGATGACCCCAATCTCTTGTTTTGTACGTTTTTTCCACGTGTCTTGACATCCAATGTATCCATGCAAAGTTTGGTGAAGATCTGAGTATGTCGTTTTTGACCTTATCTGGAACCTCCCATCTGAAAATTTGAAAATTCTTAAAAAATTCGTCGAAAATCTTGATGTCTCCAATCTCTTGTTTTGTACGTTTTTTCCACGTGTCTTGACATGCAAAGTATCCCTGCAACGTTTGGTGAAGATCTGAGTATGTAGTTTTTGACCTTATCTGGAACCTCCTATCTGAAAATTTGAAAATTCTTCAAAAATTCTTCGAAAATCTTGATGTCTCCAATCTCTTGTTTTGTACGTTTTTTCCACGTGTCTTGACATCCAATGTATCCCTGCAATGTTTGGTGGAGATCTGAGTATGTAGTTTTTGACCTTATCTGGGACCTCCTATCAGAAAATTTGAAAATTCTTCAAAAATTCGTCCAAAATCTTGATGTCTCCAATCTCTTGTTTTGTACGTTTTTTCCACGTGTCTCGACCTCCAATGTATCCCTGCAAAGTTTGGTGAAGATCTGAGTATGTCGTTTTTGACCTTATCTGGAACATCCTTTCTGAAAATTTGAAAATTCTTCAAAAATTCGTCCAAAATCTTGATGTCTCCAATCTCTTGTTTTGTACGTTTTTTCCACGTGTCTCGACCTCCAATGTATCCCTGCAAAGTTAGTGAAGATCTGAGTATGTCGTTTTTGACCTTATCTGGAACATCCTTTCTGAAAATTTGAAAATTCTTAAAAAATTCGTCGAAAATCTTGATGTCTCCGATCTCTTGTTTTGTACGTTTTTTCCACGTGTCTTGACATGCAAAGTATTCCTGCAAAGTTTGGTGAAGATCTGAGTATGTAGTTTTTGACCTCATCTGGAACCTCCTATCTGAAAATTTGAAAATTCTTAAAAAATTCGTCCAAAATATTGATGTCCCCAATCTCTTGTTTTGTACGTTTTTTCCACGTGTCTTGACATCCAATGTATCCCTGCAATGTTTGGTGAAGATCTGAGTATGTAGTTTTTGACCTTATCTGGAACCTCCCATCTGAAAATTTGAAAATTCCTAAAAAATCCGTCCAAAATCTTGATGACCCCATTCTTGTTTTGTACTTTTTTTCCACGTGTCTCGACCTCCAATGTATCCCTGCAAAGTTTGGTGAAGATCTGAGTATGTCGTTTTTGACCTTATATGGAACCTCCTTTCTGAAAATTTGAGAATTCTTAAAAAATTCGTCCAAAATCTTGATGTCTCCAATCTCTTGTTTTGTACGTTTTTTCCACGTGTCTTGACATCCAATGTATCCATGCAAAGTTTGGTGAAGATCTGAGTATGTCGTTTTTGACCTTATCTGGAACCTCCAATCTGAAAATTTGAAAATTCTTAAAAAATCCGTGCAAAATCTTGATGACCCCAATCTCTTGTTTTGTACGTTTTTTCCACGTGTCTTGACATCCAATGTATCCATGCAAAGTTTGGTGAAGATCTGAGTATGTCGTTTTTGACCTTATCTGGAACCTCCCATCTGAAAATTTGAAAATTCTTAAAAAATTCGTCGAAAATCTTGATGTCTCCAATCTCTTGTTTTGTACGTTTTTTCCACGTGTCTTGACATGCAAAGTATCCCTGCAACGTTTGGTGAAGATCTGAGTATGTAGTTTTTGACCTTATCTGGAACCTCCCATCTGAAAATTTGAAAATTCTTCAAAAATTCGTCGAAAATCTTGATGTCTCCAATCTCTTGTTTTGTACGTTTTTTCCACGTGTCTTGACATCCAATGTATCCCTGCAATGTTTGGTGGAGATCTGAGTATGTAGTTTTTGACCTTATCTGGGACCTCCTATCAGAAAATTTGAAAATTCTTCAAAAATTCGTCCAAAATCTTGATGTCTCCAATCTCTTGTTTTGTACGTTTTTTCCACGTGTCTCGACCTCCAATGTATCCCTGCAAAGTTTGGTGAAGATCTGAGTATGTCGTTTTTGACCTTATCTGGAACATCCTTTCTGAAAATTTGAAAATTCTTAAAAAATTCGTCGAAAATCTTGATGTCTCCAATCTCTTGTTTTGTACGTTTTTTCCACGTGTCTTGACATCCAATGTATCCCTGCAAAGTTTGGTGAAGATCTGAGTATGTAGTTTTTGACCTTATATGGAACCTCCTATCTGAAAATTTGAAAATTCTTAAAAAATTCGACCAAAATCTTGATGTTCCGAATCCTATGTTTTGTATGTTTTTTCCACGTTTCTTGACATCCAATGTATCCATGCAAAGTTTGGTGAAGATCTGAGTATGTAGTTTTTGACCTTATATTGAACCTCCCATCTGAAAATTTGAAAATTCTTAAAAAATTCGTCCAAAATCTTGATGACCCCAATCTCTTGTTTTGTACGTTTTGTCCACGTGTCTTGACATCCAAAGTATCCCTGCAAAGTTTGGTGAAGATGTGAGTATGTAGTTTTTGACCTTATATGGAACCTCCTTTCTGAAAATTTGAGAATTCTTAAAAAAATCGTCCAAAATCTTGATGTCTCCAATCTCTTGTTTTGTACGTTTTTTCCACGTGTCTTGACATCCAATGTATCCATGCAAAGTTTGGTGAAGATCTGAGTATGTCGTTTTTGACCTTATCTGGAACCTCCCATCTGAAAATTTGAAAATTCTTAAAAAATTAGTGCAAAATCTTGATGACCCCAATCTCTTGTTTTGTACGTTTTTTCCACGTGTCTTGACATCCAATGTATCCATGCAAAGTTTGGTGAAGATCTGAGTATGTCGTTTTTGACCTTATCTGGAACCTCCCATCTGAAAATTTGAAAATTCTTAAAAAATTCGTCGAAAATCTTGATGTCTCCAATCTCTTGTTTTGTACGTTTTTTCCACGTGTCTTGACATGCAAAGTATCCCTGCAACGTTTGGTGAAGATCTGAGTATGTAGTTTTTGACCTTATCTGGAACCTCCTATCTGAAAATTTGAAAATTCTTAAAAAATTCGTCCAAAATCTTGATGTCTCCAATCTCTTGTTTTGTACGTTCTTTCCACGTGTCTTGACATCCAATGTATCCCTGCAATGTTTGGTGAGGATCTGAGTATGTAGTTTTTGACCTTATATGGAACCTCCTATCTGAAAATTTGAAAATTCTTAAAAGAATTTAACAAAATCTTGATGTCCCCAATCCTATGTTTTGTATGTTTTTTCCACGTGTCTTGACATACAATGTATCCCTGCAGAGTTTGGTGAAGATCTGAGTATGTAGTTTTTGACCTTATCTGGAACCTCCCATCTGAAAATTTGAAAATTCCTAAAAAATCCGTCCAAAATCTTGTTGACCCGAATCTCTTGTTTTGTACGTTTTTTCCACGTGTCTTGACATCCAATGTATCCCTGCAAAGTTTGGTGAAGATCTGAGTATGTAGTTTTTGACCTTATCTGGAACCGCATTTCTGAAAATTTGAAAATTTTTAAAAAAATCGTCCAAAATCTTGATGTCTCCAATCTCTTGTTTTGTACGTTTTTTCCACGTGTCTTGACATCCAATGTATCCCTGCAAAGTTTGGTGAAGATCTGAGTATGTAGTTTTTGACCTTATATGGAACCTCCTATCTGAAAATTTGAAAATTCTTAAAAAATTCGTCCAAAATCTTGATGTCTCCAATCTCTTGTTTTGTACGTTTTTTCCACGTGTCTCGACCTCCAATGGATCCCTGCAAAGTTTGGTGAAGATCTGAGTATGTCGTTTTTGTCCTTATCTGGAACCTCCCATCTGAAAATTTGAAAATTCTTAAAAAATTCGTCGCAAATCTTGATGTCTCCGATCTCTTGTTTTGTACGTTTTTTCCACGTGTCTTGACATGCAAAGTATTCCTGCAAAGTTTGGTGAAGATCTGAGTATGTAGTTTTTGACCTCATCTGGAACCTCCTATCTGAAAATTTGAAAATTCTTAAAAAATTCGTCCAAAATCTTGATGTCTCCAATCTCTTGTTTTGTACGTTTTTTCCACGTGTCTTGACATCCAATGTATCCCTGCAAAGTTTGGTGAAGATCTGAGTATGTAGTTTTTGACCTTATCTGGAACCTCCTATCTGAAAATTTGAAAATTCTTAAAAAATTCGTCCAAAATCTTGATGTCTCCAATCTCTTGTTTTGTACGTTTTTTCCACGTGTCTTGATATCCAATGTATCCCTGCAAAGTTTGGTGAAGATCTGAGTATGTCGTTTTTGACCTTATCTGGAACATCCTTTCTGAAAATTTGAAAATTGTTAAAAAATTCGTCCAAAATCTTGATGTCTCCAATCTCTTTTTTGTACGTTTTTTCCACGTGTCTTGACATCCAATGTATCCCTGCAAAGTTTGGTGAAGATCTGAGTATGTAGTTTTTGACCTTATCTGGAACCTCCCATCTGAAAATTTGAAAATTCTTAAAAAATTCGACCAAAATCTTGATGTCTCCAATCTTTTGTTTTGTACGTTTTTTCCACGTGTCTTGACACATAATGTATCCATGCAAAGTTTGGTGAAGATCTGAGTATGTAGTTTTTGACCTTATATGGAACCTCCTATCTGAAAATTTGAAAATTCTTAAAAAATTCGTCCAAAATCTTGATGTCTCCAATCTCTTGTTTTGTACGTTTTTTCCACGTGTCTTGACATCCAATGTATCCCTGCAAAGTTTGGTGAAGATCTGAGTATGTAGTTTTTGACCTTATCTGGAACCTCCCATCTGAAAATTTGAAAATTCCTAAAAAATCCGTGCAAAATCTTGATGACCCCAATCTCTTGTTTTGTACGTTTTTTCCACGTGTCTTGACATCCAATGTATTCCTGCAATGTTTGGTGAAGATCTGAGTATGTAGTTTTTGACCTTATATGGAACCTCCTATCTGAAAATTTGAAAATTCTTAAAAAATTCGACCAAAATCTTGATGTTCCGAATCCTATGTTTTGTATGTTTTTTCCACGTGTCTTGACATCAAATGTATCCATGCAAAGTTTGGTGAAGATCTGAGTATGTAGTTTTTGACCTTATATTGAACCTCCCATCTGAAAATTTGAAAATTCTTAAAAAATTCGTCGAAAATCTTGATGTCTCCAATCTTTTGTTTTGTACGTTTTTTCCACGTGTCTTGACATCCAATGTATCCCTGCAAAGTTTGGTGAAGATCTGAGTATGTAGTTTTTGACCTTATATGGAACCTCCTATCTGAAAATTTGAAAATTCTTAAAAAATTCGTCCAAAATCTTGATGTCTCCAATCTCTTGTTTTGTACGTTTTTTCCACGTGTCTCGACCTCCAATGGATCCCTGCAAAGTTTGGTGAAGATCTGAGTATGTCGTTTTTGACCTTATCTGGAACCTCCCATCTGAAAATTTGAAAATTCTTAAAAAATTCGTCGAAAATCTTGATGTCTCCGATCTCTTGTTTTGTACGTTTTTTCCACGTGTCTTGACATGCAAAGTATTCCTGCAAAGTTTGGTGAAGATCTGAGTATGTAGTTTTTGACCTCATCTGGAACCTCCTATCTGAAAATTTGAAAATTCTTAAAAAATTCGTCTAAAATCTTGATGTCTCCAATCTCTTGTTTTGTACGTTTTTTCCACGTGTCTTGACATCCAATGTATCCCTGCAATGTTTGGTGAAGATCTGAGTATGTAGTTTTTGACCTTATCTGGAACCTCCCATCTGAAAATTTGAAAATTCCTAAAAAATCCGTCCAAAATCTTGATGACCCCAATCTCTTGTTTTGTACTTTTTTTCCACGTGTCTCGACCTCCAATGTATCCCTGCAAAGTTTGGTGAAGATCTGAGTATGTAGTTTTTGACCTTATATGGAACCTCCTATCTGAAAATTTGAAAATTCTTAAAAAATTCGTCCAAAATCTTGATGTCACCAATCCTATGTTTTGTATGTTTTTTCCACGTGTCTTGACATCCAATGTATCCATGCAAAGTTTGGTGAAGATCTGAGTATGTCGTTTTTGACCTTATCTGGAACCTCCCATCTGAAAATTTGAAAATTCTTAAAAAATTCGTCGAAAATCTTGATGTCTCCGATCTCTTGTTTTGTACGTTTTTTCCACGTGTCTTGACATGCAAAGTATTCCTGCAAAGTTTGGTGAAGATCTGAGTATGTAGTTTTTGACCTCATCTGGAACCTCCTATCTGAAAATTTGAAAATTCTTAAAAAATTCGTCCAAAATTTTGATGTCTCCAATCTCTTGTTTTGTACGTTTTTTCCACGTGTCTTGACATCCAATGTATTCCTGCAATGTTTGGTGGAGATCTGAGTATGTAGTTTTAGACCTTATCTGGAACCTCCTATCTGAAAATTTGAAAATTCTTAAAAAATTCGTCCAAAATCTTGATGTCTCCAATCTCTTGTTTTGTACGTTTTTTCCACGTGTCTCGACCTCCAATGGATCCCTGCAAAGTTTGGTGAAGATCTGAGTATGTCGTTTTTGTCCTTATCTGGAACCTCCCATCTGAAAATTTGAAAATTCTTAAAAAATTCATCGCAAATCTTGATGTCTCCGATCTCTTGTTTTGTACGTTTTTTCCACGTGTCTTGACATGCAAAGTATTCCTGCAAAGTTTGGTGAAGATCTGAGTATGTAGTTTTTGACCTCATCTGGAACCTCCTATCTGAAAATTTGAAAATTCTTAAAAAATTCGTCCAAAATCTTGATGTCTCCAATCTCTTGTTTTGTACGTTTTTTCCACGTGTCTTGACATCCAATGTATCCCTGCAAAGTTTGGTGAAGATCTGAGTATGTAGTTTTTGACCTTATCTGGAACCTCCTATCTGAAAATTTGAAAATTCTTAAAAAATTCGTCCAAAATCTTGATGTCTCCAATCTCTTGTTTTGTACGTTTTTTCCACGTGTCTTGATATCCAATGTATCCCTGCAAAGTTTGGTGAAGATCTGAGTATGTCGTTTTTGACCTTATCTGGAACATCCTTTCTGAAAATTTGAAAATTGTTAAAAAATTCGTCCAAAATCTTGATGTCTCCAATCTCTTTTTTGTACGTTTTTTCCACGTGTCTTGACATCCAATGTATCCCTGCAAAGTTTGGTGAAGATCTGAGTATGTAGTTTTTGACCTTATCTGGAACCTCCCATCTGAAAATTTGAAAATTCTTAAAAAATTCGACCAAAATCTTGATGTCTCCAATCTTTTGTTTTGTACGTTTTTTCCACGTGTCTTGACACATAATGTATCCATGCAAAGTTTGGTGAAGATCTGAGTATGTAGTTTTTGACCTTATATGGAACCTCCTATCTGAAAATTTGAAAATTCTTAAAAAATTCGTCCAAAATCTTGATGTCTCCAATCTCTTGTTTTGTACGTTTTTTCCACGTGTCTTGACATCCAATGTATCCCTGCAAAGTTTGGTGAAGATCTGAGTATGTAGTTTTTGACCTTATCTGGAACCTCCCATCTGAAAATTTGAAAATTCCTAAAAAATCCGTGCAAAATCTTGATGACCCCAATCTCTTGTTTTGTACGTTTTTTCCACGTGTCTTGACATCCAATGTATTCCTGCAATGTTTGGTGAAGATCTGAGTATGTAGTTTTTGACCTTATATGGAACCTCCTATCTGAAAATTTGAAAATTCTTAAAAAATTCGACCAAAATCTTGATGTTCCGAATCCTATGTTTTGTATGTTTTTTCCACGTGTCTTGACATCAAATGTATCCATGCAAAGTTTGGTGAAGATCTGAGTATGTAGTTTTTGACCTTATATTGAACCTCCCATCTGAAAATTTGAAAATTCTTAAAAAATTCGTCGAAAATCTTGATGTCTCAAATCTTTTGTTTTGTACGTTTTTTCCACGTGTCTTGACATCCAATGTATCCCTGCAAAGTTTGGTGAAGATCTGAGTATGTAGTTTTTGACCTTATATGGAACCTCCTATCTGAAAATTTGAAAATTCTTAAAAAATTCGTCCAAAATCTTGATGTCTCCAATCTCTTGTTTTGTACGTTTTTTCCACGTGTCTCGACCTCCAATGGATCCCTGCAAAGTTTGGTGAAGATCTGAGTATGTCGTTTTTGACCTTATCTGGAACCTCCCATCTGAAAATTTGAAAATTCTTAAAAAATTCGTCGAAAATCTTGATGTCTCCGATCTCTTGTTTTGTACGTTTTTTCCACGTGTCTTGACATGCAAAGTATTCCTGCAAAGTTTGGTGAAGATCTGAGTATGTAGTTTTTGACCTCATCTGGAACCTCCTATCTGAAAATTTGAAAATTCTTAAAAAATTCGTCTAAAATCTTGATGTCTCCAATCTCTTGTTTTGTACGTTTTTTCCACGTGTCTTGACATCCAATGTATCCCTGCAATGTTTGGTGAAGATCTGAGTATGTAGTTTTTGACCTTATCTGGAACCTCCCATCTGAAAATTTGAAAATTCCTAAAAAATCCGTCCAAAATCTTGATGACCCCAATCTCTTGTTTTGTACTTTTTTTCCACGTGTCTCGACCTCCAATGTATCCCTGCAAAGTTTGGTGAAGATCTGAGTATGTAGTTTTTGACCTTATATGGAACCTCCTATCTGAAAATTTGAAAATTCTTAAAAAATTCGTCCAAAATCTTGATGTCACCAATCCTATGTTTTGTATGTTTTTTCCACGTGTCTTGACATCCAATGTATCCATGCAAAGTTTGGTGAAGATCTGAGTATGTCGTTTTTGACCTTATCTGGAACCTCCCATCTGAAAATTTGAAAATTCTTAAAAAATTCGTCGAAAATCTTGATGTCTCCGATCTCTTGTTTTGTACGTTTTTTCCACGTGTCTTGACATGCAAAGTATTCCTGCAAAGTTTGGTGAAGATCTGAGTATGTAGTTTTTGACCTCATCTGGAACCTCCTATCTGAAAATTTGAAAATTCTTAAAAAATTCGTCCAAAATTTTGATGTCTCCAATCTCTTGTTTTGTACGTTTTTTCCACGTGTCTTGACATCCAATGTATTCCTGCAATGTTTGGTGGAGATCTGAGTATGTAGTTTTAGACCTTATCTGGAACCTCCTATCTGAAAATTTGAAAATTCTTCAAAAATTCGTCCAAAATCTTGATGTCTCCAATCTCTTTTTGTACGTTTTTTCCACGTGTCTTGACATCCAATGTATCCCTGCAATGTTTGGTGAAGATCTGAGTATGTAGTTTTTGACCTTATATGGAACCTCCTATCTGAAAATTTGAAAATTCTTAAAAGAATTTAACAAAATCTTGATGTCCCCAATCCTATGTTTTGTATGTTTTTTCCACGTGTCTTGACATACAATGTATCCCTGCAGAGTTTGGTGAAGATCTGAGTATGTAGTTTTTGACCTTATCTGGAACCTCCCATCTGAAAATTTGAAAATTCCTAAAAAATCCGTCCAAAATCTTGTTGACCCGAATCTCTTGTTTTGTACGTTTTTTCCACGTGTCTTGACATCCAATGTATCCCTGCAAAGTTTGGTGAAGATCTGAGTATGTAGTTTTTGACCTTATCTGGAACCGCATTTCTGAAAATTTGAAAATTTTTAAAAAAATCGTCCAAAATCTTGATGTCTCCAATCTCTTGTTTTGTACGTTTTTTCCACGTGTCTTGTAATCCAATGTATCCCTGCAAAGTTTGGTGAAGATCTGAGTATGTAGTTTTTGACCTTATATGGAACCTCCTATCTGAAAATTTGAAAATTCTTAAAAAATTCGTCCAAAATCTTGATGTCTCCAATCTCTTGTTTTGTACGTTTTTTCCACGTGTCTCGACCTCCAATGGATCCCTGCAAAGTTTGGTGAAGATCTGAGTATGTCGTTTTTGACCTTATCTGGAACCTCCCATCTGAAAATTTGAAAATTCTTAAAAAATTCGTCGCAAATCTTGATGTCTCCGATCTCTTGTTTTGTACGTTTTTTCCACGTGTCTTGACATGCAAAGTATTCCTGCAAAGTTTGGTGAAGATCTGAGTATGTAGTTTTTGACCTCATCTGGAACCTCCTATCTGAAAATTTGAAAATTCTTAAAAAATTCGTCCAAAATCTTGATGTCTCCAATCTCTTGTTTTGTACGTTTTTTCCACGTGTCTTGACATCCAATGTATCGCTGCAAAGTTTGGTGAAGATCTGAGTATGTAGTTTTTGACCTTATCTGGAACCTCCTATCTGAAAATTTGAAAATTCTTAAAAAATTCGTCCAAAATCTTGATGTCTCCAATCTCTTGTTTTGTACGTTTTTTCCACGTGTCTTGATATCCAATGTATCCCTGCAAAGTTTGGTGAAGATCTGAGTATGTCGTTTTTGACCTTATCTGGAACATCCTTTCTGAAAATTTGAAAATTGTTAAAAAATTCGTCCAAAATCTTGATGTCTCCAATCTCTTTTTTGTACGTTTTTTCCACGTGTCTTGACATCCAATGTATCCCTGCAAAGTTTGGTGAAGATCTGAGTATGTAGTTTTTGACCTTATCTGGAACCTCCCATCTGAAAATTTGAAAATTCTTAAAAAATTCGACCAAAATCTTGATGTCTCCAATCTTTTGTTTTGTACGTTTTTTCCACGTGTCTTGACACATAATGTATCCATGCAAAGTTTGGTGAAGATCTGAGTATGTAGTTTTTGACCTTATATGGAACCTCCTATCTGAAAATTTGAAAATTCTTAAAAAATTCGTCCAAAATCTTGATGTCTCCAATCTCTTGTTTTGTACGTTTTTTCCACGTGTCTTGACATCCAATGTATCCCTGCAAAGTTTGGTGAAGATCTGAGTATGTAGTTTTTGACCTTATCTGGAACCTCCCATCTGAAAATTTGAAAATTCCTAAAAAATCCGTGCAAAATCTTGATGACCCCAATCTCTTGTTTTGTACGTTTTTTCCACGTGTCTTGACATCCAATGTATTCCTGCAATGTTTGGTGAAGATCTGAGTATGTAGTTTTTGACCTTATATGGAACCTCCTATCTGAAAATTTGAAAATTCTTAAAAAATTCGACCAAAATCTTGATGTTCCGAATCCTATGTTTTGTATGTTTTTTCCACGTGTCTTGACATCCAATGTATCCATGCAAAGTTTGGTGAAGATCTGAGTATGTAGTTTTTGACCTTATATTGAACCTCCCATCTGAAAATTTGAAAATTCTTAAAAAATTCGTCGAAAATCTTGATGTCTCCAATCTTTTGTTTTGTACGTTTTTTCCACGTGTCTTGACATCCAATGTATCCCTGCAAAGTTTGGTGAAGATCTGAGTATGTAGTTTTTGACCTTATATGGAACATCCTATCTGAAAATTTGAAAATTCTTAAAAAATTCGTCCAAAATCTTGATGTCTCCAATCTCTTGTTTTGTACGTTTTTTCCACGTGTCTCGACCTCCAATGGATCCCTGCAAAGTTTGGTGAAGATCTGAGTATGTCGTTTTTGACCTTATCTGGAACCTCCCATCTGAAAATTTGAAAATTCTTAAAAAATTCGTCGAAAATCTTGATGTCTCCGATCTCTTGTTTTGTACGTTTTTTCCACGTGTCTTGACATGCAAAGTATTCCTGCAAAGTTTGGTGAAGATCTGAGTATGTAGTTTTTGACCTCATCTGGAACCTCCTATCTGAAAATTTGAAAATTCTTAAAAAATTCGTCCAAAATCTTGATGTCTCCAATCTCTTGTTTTGTACGTTTTTTCCACGTGTCTTGACATCCAATGTATCCCTGCAATGTTTGGTGAAGATCTGAGTATGTAGTTTTTGACCTTATCTGGAACCTCCCATCTGAAAATTTGAAAATTCCTAAAAAATCCGTCCAAAATCTTGATGACCCCAATCTCTTGTTTTGTACTTTTTTTCCACGTGTCTCGACCTCCAATGTATCCCTGCAAAGTTTGGTGAAGATCTGAGTATGTAGTTTTTGACCTTATATGGAACCTCCTATCTGAAAATTTGAAAATTCTTAAAAAATTCGTCCAAAATCTTGATGTCACCAATCCTATGTTTTGTATGTTTTTTCCACGTGTCTTGACATCCAATGTATCCATGCAAAGTTTGGTGAAGATCTGAGTATGTCGTTTTTGACCTTATCTGGAACCTCCCATCTGAAAATTTGAAAATTCTTAAAAAATTCGTCGAAAATCTTGATGTCTCCGATCTCTTGTTTTGTACGTTTTTTCCACGTGTCTTGACATACAAAGTATTCCTGCAAAGTTTGGTGAAGATCTGAGTATGTAGTTTTTGACCTCATCTGGAACCTCCTATCTGAAAATTTGAAAATTCTTAAAAAATTCGTCCAAAATTTTGATGTCTCCAATCTCTTGTTTTGTACGTTTTTTCCACGTGTCTTGACATCCAATGTATTCCTGCAATGTTTGGTGGAGATCTGAGTATGTAGTTTTAGACCTTATCTGGAACCTCCTATCTGAAAATTTGAAAATTCTTCAAAAATTCGTCCAAAATCTTGATGTCTCCAATCTCTTGTTTTGTACGTTTTTTCCACGTGTCTCGACCTCCAATGGATCCCTGCAAAGTTTGGTGAAGATCTGAGTATGTCGTTTTTGACCTTATCTGGAACATCCTTTCTGAAAATTTGAAAATTCTTAAAAAATTCGTCCAAAATCTTCATGTCTCCAATCTCTTGTTTTGTACGTTTTTTCCACGTGTCTTGATATCCAATGTATCCCTGCAAAGTTTGGTGAAGATCTGAGTATGTCGTTTTTGACCTTATCTGGAACATCCTTTCTGAAAATTTGAAAATTGTTAAAAAATTCGTCCAAAATCTTGATGTCTCCAATCTCTTTTTTGTACGTTTTTTCCACGTGTCTTGACATCCAATGTATCCCTGCAAAGTTTGGTGAAGATCTGAGTATGTAGTTTTTGACCTTATCTGGAACCTCCCATCTGAAAATTTGAAAATTCTTAAAAAATTCGACCAAAATCTTGATGTCTCCAATCTTTTGTTTTGTACGTTTTTTCCACGTGTCTTGACACATAATGTATCCATGCAAAGTTTGGTGAAGGTCTGAGTATGTAGTTTTTGACCTTATATGGAACCTCCTATCTGAAAATTTGAAAATTCTTAAAAAATTCGTCCAAAATCTTGATGTCTCCAATCTCTTGTTTTGTACGTTTTTTCCACGTGTCTTGACATCCAATGTATCCCTGCAAAGTTTGGTGAAGATCTGAGTATGTAGTTTTTGACCTTATCTGGAACCTCCCATCTGAAAATTTGAAAATTCCTAAAAAATCCGTGCAAAATCTTGATGACCCCAATCTCTTGTTTTGTACGTTTTTTCCACGTGTCTTGACATCCAATGTATCCATGCAAAGTTTGGTGAAGATCTGAGTATGTCGTTTTTGACCTTATCTGGAACCTCCCATCTGAAAATTTGAAAATTCTTAAAAAATTCGTCGAAAATCTTGATGTCTCCAATCTCTTGTTTTGTACGTTTTTTCCACGTGTCTTGACATGCAAAGTATCCCTGCAACGTTTGGTGAAGATCTGAGTATGTAGTTTTTGACCTTATCTGGAACATCCTTTCTGAAAATTTGAAAATTCTTCAAAAATTCGTCGAAAATCTTGATGTCTCCAATCTCTTGTTTTGTACGTTTTTTCCACGTGTCTTGACATCCAATGTATTCCTGCAATGTTTGGTGGAGATCTGAGTATGTAGTTTTAGACCTTATCTGGAACCTCCTATCTGAAAATTTGAAAATTCTTCAAAAATTCGTCGAAAATCTTGATGTCTCCGATCTCTTGTTTTGTACGTTTTTTCCACGTGTCTTGACATCCAAAGTATCCCTGCAAAGTTTGGTGAAGATCTGAGTATGTAGTTTTTGACCTCATCTGGAACATCCTTTCTGAAAATTTGAAAATTCTTCAAAAATTCGTCGAAAATCTTGATGTCTCCAATCTCTTGTTTTGTACGTTTTTTCCACGTGTCTTGACATCCAATGTATTCCTGCAATGTTTGGTGGAGATCTGAGTATGTAGTTTTAGACCTTATCTGGAACCTCCTATCTGAAAATTTGAAAATTCTTCAAAAATTCGTCCAAAATCTTGATGTCTCCAATCTCTTGTTTTGTACGTTTTTTCCACGTGTCTCGACCTCCAATGGATCCCTGCAAAGTTTGGTGAAGATCTGAGTATGTAGTTTTTGACCTTATCTGGAACCTCCTATCTGAAAATTTGAAAATTCTTCAAAAATTCGTCGAAAATCTTGATGTCTCCAATCTCTTGTTTTGTACGTTTTTTCCACGTGTCTTGACATCCAATGTATTCCTGCAATGTTTGGTGGAGATCTGAGTATGTAGTTTTAGACCTTATCTGGAACCTCCTATCTGAAAATTTGAAAATTCTTCAAAAATTCGTCGAAAATCTTGATGTCTCCGATCTCTTGTTTTGTACGTTTTTTCCACGTGTCTTGACATGCAAAGTATTCCTGCAATGTTTGGTGAAGATCTGAGTATGTAGTTTTTGACCTTATCTGGAACCTCCCATCTGAAAATTTGAAAATTCCTAAAAAATCCGTCCAAAATCTTGATGACCCCAATCTCTTGTTTTGTACTTTTTTTCCACGTGTCTCGACCTCCAATGTATCCCTGCAAAGTTTGGTGAAGATCTGAGTATGTAGTTTTTGACCTTATATGGAACCTCCTATCTGAAAATTTGAAAATTCTTAAAAAATTCGTCGAAAATCTTGATGTCTCCGATCTCTTGTTTTGTACGTTTTTTCCACGTGTCTTGACATGCAAAGTATCCCTGCAAAGTTTGGTGAAGATCTGAGTATGTCGTTTTTGACCTCATCTGGAACCTCCTTTCTGAAAATTTGAGAATTCTTAAAAAAATCGTCCAAAATCTTGATGTCTCCAATCTCTTGTTTTGTACGTTTTTTCCACGTGTCTCGACCTCCAATGGATCCCTGCAAAGTTTGGTGAAGATCTGAGTATGTCGTTTTTGACCTTATCTGGAACCTCCCATCTGAAAATTTGAAAATTCTTAAAAAATTCGTCGAAAATCTTGATGTCTCCGATCTCTTGTTTTGTACGTTTTTTCCACGTGTCTTGACATGCAAAGTATTCCTGCAAAGTTTGGTGAAGATCTGAGTATGTAGTTTTTGACCTCATCTGGAACCTCCTATCTGAAAATTTGAAAATTCTTAAAAAATTCGTCCAAAATCTTGATGTCTCCAATCTCTTGTTTTGTACGTTTTTTCCACGTGTCTTGACATCCAATGTATCCCTGCAATGTTTGGTGAAGATCTGAGTATGTAGTTTTTGACCTTATCTGGAACCTCCCATCTGAAAATTTGAAAATTCCTAAAAAATCCGTCCAAAATCTTGATGACCCCAATCTCTTGTTTTGTACTTTTTTTCCACGTGTCTCGACCTCCAATGTATCCCTGCAAAGTTTGGTGAAGATCTGAGTATGTAGTTTTTGACCTTATATTGAACCTCCCATCTGAAAATTTGAAAATTCTTAAAAAATTCGTCCAAAATCTTGATGTCTCCAATCTCTTGTTTTGTACGTTTTTTCCACGTGTCTCGACCTCCAATGGATCCCTGCAAAGTTTGGTGAAGATCTGAGTATGTCGTTTTTGACCTTATCTGGAACCTCCCATCTGAAAATTTGAAAATTCTTAAAAAATTCGTCGAAAATCTTGATGTCTCCGATCTCTTGTTTTGTACGTTTTTTCCACGTGTCTTGACATGAAAAGTATTCCTGCAAAGTTTGGTGAAGATCTGAGTATGTAGTTTTTGACCTCATCTGGAACCTCCTATCTGAAAATTTGAAAATTCTTAAAAAATTCGTCCAAAATCTTGATGTCTCCAATCTCTTGTTTTGTACGTTTTTTCCACGTGTCTTGACATCCAATGTATCCCTGCAATGTTTGGTGAAGATCTGAGTATGTAGTTTTTGACCTTATCTGGAACCTCCCATTTGAAAATTGAAAATTCCTAAAAAATCCGTCCAAAATCTTGATGACCCCAATCTCTTGTTTTGTACTTTTTTTCCACGTGTCTCGACCTCCAATGTATCCCTGCAAAGTTTGGTGAAGATCTGAGTATGTAGTTTTTGACCTTATATTGAACCTCCCATCTGAAAATTTGAAAATTCTTAAAAAATTCGTCCAAAATCTTGATGACCCCAATCTCTTGTTTTGTACGTTTTTTCCACGTGTCTTGACATCCAAAGTATCCCTGCAAAGTTTGGTGAAGATCTGAGTATGTAGTTTTTGACCTTATATGGAACCTCCTTTCTGAAAATTTGAGAATTCTTAAAAAATTCGTCCAAAATCTTGATGTCTCCAATCTCTTGTTTTGTACGTTTTTTCCACGTGTCTTGACATCCAATGTATCCATGCAAAGTTTGGTGAAGATCTGAGTATGTCGTTTTTGACCTTATCTGGAACCTCCCATCTGAAAATTTGAAAATTCTTAAAAAATTCGTCGAAAATCTTGATGTCTCCAATCTTTTGTTTTGTACGTTTTTTCCACGTGTCTTGACATGCAAAGTATCCCTGCAACGTTTGGTGAAGATCTGAGTATGTAGTTTTTGACCTTATCTGGAACCTCCTATCTGAAAATTTGAAAATTCTTCAAAAATTCGTCGAAAATCTTGATGTCTCCAATCTCTTGTTTTGTACGTTTTTTCCACGTGTCTTGACATCCAATGTATTCCTGCAATGTTTGGTGGAGATCTGAGTATGTAGTTTTAGACCTTATCTGGAACCTCCTATCTGAAAATTTGAAAATTCTTCAAAAATTCGTCCAAAATCTTGATGTCTCCAATCTCTTGTTTTGTACGTTTTTTCCACGTGTCTCGACCTCCAATGGATCCCTGCAAAGTTTGGTGAAGATCTGAGTATGTCGTTTTTGACCTTATCTGGAACATCCTTTCTGAAAATTTGAAAATTCTTCAAAAATTCGTCGAAAATCTTGATGTCTCCAATCTCTTGTTTTGTACGTTTTTTCCACGTGTCTTGACATCCAATGTATTCCTGCAATGTTTGGTGGAGATCTGAGTATGTAGTTTTAGACCTTATCTGGAACCTCCTATCTGAAAATTTGAAAATTCTTCAAAAATTCGTCGAAAATCTTGATGTCTCCGATCTCTTGTTTTGTACGTTTTTTCCACGTGTCTCGACCTCCAATGGATCCCTGCAAAGTTTGGTGAAGATCTGAGTATGTAGTTTTTGACCTCATCTGGAACATCCTTTCTGAAAATTTGAAAACTCTTCAAAAATTCGTCGAAAATCTTGATGTCTCCAATCTCTTGTTTTGTACGTTTTTTCCACGTGTCTTGACATCCAATGTATTCCTGCAATGTTTGGTGGAGATCTGAGTATGTAGTTTTAGACCTTATCTGGAACCTCCTATCTGAAAATTTGAAAATTCTTCAAAAATTCGTTCAAAATCTTGATGTCTCCAATCTCTTGTTTTGTACGTTTTTTCCACGTGTCTCGACCTCCAATGGATCCCTGCAAAGTTTGGTGAAGATCTGAGTATGTAGTTTTTGACCTTATCTGGAACCTCCTATCTGAAAATTTGAAAATTCTTCAAAAATCCGTGCAAAATCTTGATGACCCCAATCTCTTGTTTTGTACGTTTTTTCCACGTGTCTTGACATCCAATGTATCCATGCAAAGTTTGGTGAAGATCTGAGTATGTCGTTTTTGACCTTATCTGGAACCTCCCATCTGAAAATTTGAAAATTCTTAAAAAATTCGTCGAAAATCTTGATGTCTCCAATCTCTTGTTTTGTACGTTTTTTCCACGTGTCTTGACATGCAAAGTATCCCTGCAACGTTTGGTGAAGATCTGAGTATGTAGTTTTTGACCTTATCTGGAACCTCCTATCTGAAAATTTGAAAATTCTTCAAAAATTCGTCGAAAATCTTGATGTCTCCAATCTCTTGTTTTGTACGTTTTTTTCACGTGTCTTGACATCCAATGTATCCCTGCAATGTTTGGTGGAGATCTGAGTATGTAGTTTTTGACCTTATCTGGGACCTCCTATCAGAAAATTTGAAAATTCTTCAAAAATTCGTCCAAAATCTTGATGTCTCCAATCTCTTGTTTTGTACGTTTTTTCCACGTGTCTCGACCTCCAATGTATCCCTGCAAAGTTTGGTGAAGATCTGAGTATGTCGTTTTTGACCTTATCTGGAACATCCTTTCTGAAAATTTGAAAATTCTTAAAAAATTCGTCGAAAATCTTGATGTCTCCAATCTCTTGTTTTGTACGTTTTTTCCACGTGTCTTGACATCCAATGTATCCCTGCAAAGTTTGGTGAAGATCTGAGTATGTAGTTTTTGACCTTATATGGAACCTCCTTTCTGAAAATTTGAAAATTCTCAAAAAATTCGTCCATAATCTTGATGTCTCCAATCTCTTGTTTTGTACGTTTTTTCCACGTGTCTTGACATCCAATGTATCCCTGCAAAGTTTGGTGAAGATCTGAGTATGTAGTTTTTGACCTTATCTGGAACCTCCCATCTGAAAATTTGAAAATTCTTAAAAAATTCGACCAAAATCTTGATGTCTCCAATCTTTTGTTTTGTACGTTTTTTCCACGTGTCTTGACACATAATGTATCCATGCAAAGTTTGGTGAAGATCTGAGTATGTAGTTTTTGACCTTATATGGAACCTCCTATCTGAAAATTTGAAAATTCTTAAAAAATTCGTCGAAAATCTTGATGTCTCCGATCTCTTGTTTTGTACGTTTTTTCCACGTGTCTTGACATGCAAAGTATTCCTGCAAAGTTTGGTGAAGATCTGAGTATGTAGTTTTTGACCTCATCTGGAACCTCCTATCTGAAAATTTGAAAATTCTTCAAAAATTCTTCGAAAATCTTGATGTCTCCAATCTCTTGTTTTGTACGTTTTTTCCACGTGTCTTGACATCCAATGTATCCCTGCAATGTTTGGTGGAGATCTGAGTATGTAGTTTTTGACCTTATCTGGGACCTCCTATCAGAAAATTTGAAAATTCTTCAAAAATTCGTCCAAAATCTTGATGTCTCCAATCTCTTGTTTTGTACGTTTTTTCCACGTGTCTCGACCTCCAATGTATCCCTGCAAAGTTTGGTGAAGATCTGAGTATGTCGTTTTTGACCTTATCTGGAACATCCTTTCTGAAAATTTGAAAATTATTCAAAAATTCGTCCAAAATCTTGATGTCTCCAATCTCTTGTTTTGTACGTTTTTTCCACGTGTCTCGACCTCCAATGGATCCCTGCAAAGTTTCGTGAAGATCTGAGTATGTCGTTTTTGACCTTATCTGGAACATCCTTTCTGAAAATTTGAAAATTCTTCAAAAATTCGTCGAAAATCTTGATGTCTCCAATCTCTTGTTTTGTACGTTTTTTCCACGTGTCTTGACATCCAATGTATTCCTGCAATGTTTGGTGGAGATCTGAGTATGTAGTTTTAGACCTTATCTGGAACCTCCTATCTGAAAATTTGAAAATTCTTCAAAAATTCGTCGAAAATCTTGATGTCTCCGATCTCTTGTTTTGTACGTTTTTTCCACGTGTCTTGACATCCAAAGTATCCCTGCAAAGTTTGGTGAAGATCTGAGTATGTAGTTTTTGACCTCATCTGGAACCTCCTATCTGAAAATTTGAAAATTCTTCAAAAATTCGTCGAAAATCTTGATGTCTCCAATCTCTTGTTTTGTACGTTTTTTCCACGTGTCTTGACATCCAATGTATTCCTGCAATGTTTGGTGGAGATCTGAGTATGTAGTTTTAGACCTTATCTGGAACCTCCTATCTGAAAATTTGAAAATTCTTCAAAAATTCGTCCAAAATCTTGATGTCTCCAATCTCTTGTTTTGTACGTTTTTTCCACGTGTCTCGACCTCCAATGCATCCCTGCAAAGTTTGGTGAAGATCTGAGTATGTAGTTTTTGACCTTATCTGGAACCTCCTATCTGAAAATTTGAAAATTCTTCAAAAATTCGTCGAAAATCTTGATGTCTCCAATCTCTTGTTTTGTACGTTTTTTCCACGTGTCTTGACATCCAATGTATTCCTGCAATGTTTGGTGGAGATCTGAGTATGTAGTTTTAGACCTTATCTGGAACCTCCTATCTGAAAATTTGAAAATTCTTCAAAAATTCGTCGAAAATCTTGATGTCTCCGATCTCTTGTTTTGTACGTTTTTTCCACGTGTCTTGACATGCAAAGTATTCCTGCAATGTTTGGTGAAGATCTGAGTATGTAGTTTTTGACCTTATCTGGAACCTCCCATCTGAAAATTTGAAAATTCCTAAAAAATCCGTCCAAAATCTTGATGACCCCAATCTCTTGTTTTGTACTTTTTTTCCACGTGTCTCGACCTCCAATGTATCCCTGCAAAGTTTGGTGAAGATCTGAGTATGTAGTTTTTGACCTTATATGGAAAATCCTATCTGAAAATTTGAAAATTCTTAAAAAATTCGTCGAAAATCTTGATGTCTCCGATCTCTTGTTTTGTACGTTTTTTCCACGTGTCTTGACATGCAAAGTATCCCTGCAAAGTTTGGTGAAGATCTGAGTATGTCGTTTTTGACCTCACCTGGAACCTCCTTTCTGAAAATTTGAGAATTCTTAAAAAAATCGTCCAAAATCTTGATGTCTCCAATCTCTTGTTTTGTACGTTTTTTCCACGTGTCTCGACCTCCAATGGATCCCTGCAAAGTTTGGTGAAGATCTGAGTATGTCGTTTTGACCTTATCTGGAACCTCCCATCTGAAAATTTGAAAATTCTTAAAAAATTCGTCGAAAATCTTGATGTCTCCGATCTCTTGTTTTGTACGTTTTTTCCACGTGTCTTGACATGCAAAGTATTCCTGCAAAGTTTGGTGAAGATCTGAGTATGTAGTTTTTGACCTCATCTGGAACCTCCTATCTGAAAATTTGAAAATTCTTAAAAAATTCGTCCAAAATCTTGATGTCTCCAATATCTTGTTTTGTACGTTTTTTCCACGTGTCTTGACATCCAATGTATCCCTGCAATGTTTGGTGAAGATCTGAGTATGTAGTTTTTGACCTTATCTGGAACCTCCCATCTGAAAATTTGAAAATTCCTAAAAAATCCGTCCAAAATCTTGATGACCCCAATCTCTTGTTTTGTACTTTTTTTCCACGTGTCTCGACCTCCAATGTATCCCTGCAAAGTTTGGTGAAGATCTGAGTATGTAGTTTTTGACCTTATATTGAACCTCCCATCTGAAAATTTGAAAATTCTTAAAAAATTCGTCCAAAATCTTGATGTCTCCAATCTCTTGTTTTGTACGTTTTTTCCACGTGTCTCGACCTCCAATGGATCCCTGCAAAGTTTGGTGAAGATCTGAGTATGTCGTTTTTGACCTTATCTGGAACCTCCCATCTGAAAATTTGAAAATTCTTAAAAAATTCGTCGAAAATCTTGATGTCTCCGATCTCTTGTTTTGTACGTTTTTTCCACGTGTCTTGACATGCAAAGTATTCCTGCAAAGTTTGGTGAAGATCTGAGTATGTAGTTTTTGACCTCATCTGGAACCTCCTATCTGAAAATTTGAAAATTCTTAAAAAATTCGTCCAAAATCTTGATGTCTCCAATCTCTTGTTTTGTACGTTTTTTCCACGTGTCTTGACATCCAATGTATCCCTGCAATGTTTGGTGAAGATCTGAGTATGTAGTTTTTGACCTTATCTGGAACCTCCCATCTGAAAATTTGAAAATTCCTAAAAAATCCGTCCAAAATCTTGATGACCCCAATCTCTTGTTTTGTACTTTTTTTCCACGTGTCTCGACCTCCAATGTATCCCTGCAAAGTTTGGTGAAGATCTGAGTATGTAGTTTTTGACCTTATATTGAACCTCCCATCTGAAAATTTGAAAATTCTTAAAAAATTCGTCCAAAATCTTGATGACCCCAATCTCTTGTTTTGTACGTTTTTTCCACGTGTCTTGACATCCAAAGTATCCCTGCAAAGTTTGGTGAAGATCTGAGTATGTAGTTTTTGACCTTATATGGAACCTCCTTTCTGAAAATTTGAGAATTCTTAAAAAATTCGTCCAAAATCTTGATGTCTCCAATCTCTTGTTTTGTACGTTTTTTCCACGTGTCTTGACATCCAATGTATCCATGCAAAGTTTGGTGAAGATCTGAGTATGTCGTTTTTGACCTTATCTGGAACCTCCCATCTGAAAATTTGAAAATTCTTAAAAAATTCGTCGAAAATCTTGATGTCTCCAATCTTTTGTTTTGTACGTTTTTTCCACGTGTCTTGACATGCAAAGTATCCCTGCAACGTTTGGTGAAGATCTGAGTATGTAGTTTTTGACCTTATCTGGAACCTCCTATCTGAAAATTTGAAAATTCTTCAAAAATTCGTCGAAAATCTTGATGTCTCCAATCTCTTGTTTTGTACGTTATTTCCACGTGTCTTGACATCCAATGTATTCCTGCAATGTTTGGTGGAGATCTGAGTATGTAGTTTTAGACCTTATCTGGAACCTCCTATCTGAAAATTTGAAAATTCTTCAAAAATTCGTCCAAAATCTTGATGTCTCCAATCTCTTGTTTTGTACGTTTTTTCCACGTGTCTCGACCTCCAATGGATCCCTGCAAAGTTTGGTGAAGATCTGAGTATGTCGTTTTTGACCTTATCTGGAACATCCTTTCTGAAAATTTGAAAATTCTTCAAAAATTCGTCGAAAATCTTGATGTCTCCAATCTCTTGTTTTGTACGTTTTTTCCACGTGTCTTGACATCCAATGTATTCCTGCAATGTTTGGTGGAGATCTGAGTATGTAGTTTTAGACCTTATCTGGAACCTCCTATCTGAAAATTTGAAAATTCTTCAAAAATTCGTCGAAAATCTTGATGTCTCCGATCTCTTGTTTTGTACGTTTTTTCCACGTGTCTCGACCTCCAATGGATCCCTGCAAAGTTTGGTGAAGATCTGAGTATGTAGTTTTTGACCTCATCTGGAACATCCTTTCTGAAAATTTGAAAATTCTTCAAAAATTAGTCGAAAATCTTGATGTCTCCAATCTCTTGTTTTGTACGTTTTTTCCACGTGTCTTGACATCCAATGTATTCCTGCAATGTTTGGTGGAGATCTGAGTATGTAGTTTTAGACCTTATCTGGAACCTCCTATCTGAAAATTTGAAAATTCTTCAAAAATTCGTTCAAAATCTTGATGTCTCCAATCTCTTGTTTTGTACGTTTTTTCCACGTGTCTCGACCTCCAATGGATCCCTGCAAAGTTTGGTGAAGATCTGAGTATGTAGTTTTTGACCTTATCTGGAACCTCCTATCTGAAAATTTGAAAATTCTTCAAAAATCCGTGCAAAATCTTGATGACCCCAATCTCTTGTTTTGTACGTTTTTTCCACGTGTCTTGACATCCAATGTATCCATGCAAAGTTTGTTGAAGATCTGAGTATGTCGTTTTTGACCTTATCTGGAACCTCCCATCTGAAAATTTGAAAATTCTTAAAAAATTCGTCGAAAATCTTGATGTCTCCAATCTCTTGTTTTGTACGTTTTTTCCACGTGTCTTGACATGCAAAGTATCCCTGCAACGTTTGGTGAAGATCTGAGTATGTAGTTTTTGACCTTATCTGGAACCTCCTATCTGAAAATTTGAAAATTCTTCAAAAATTCGTCGAAAATCTTGATGTCTCCAATCTCTTGTTTTGTACGTTTTTTTCACGTGTCTTGACATCCAATGTATCCCTGCAATGTTTGGTGGAGATCTGAGTATGTAGTTTTTGACCTTATCTGGGACCTCCTATCAGAAAATTTGAAAATTCTTCAAAAATTCGTCCAAAATCTTGATGTCTCCAATCTCTTGTTTTGTACGTTTTTTCCACGTGTCTCGACCTCCAATGTATCCCTGCAAAGTTTGGTGAAGATCTGAGTATGTCGTTTTTGACCTTATCTGGAACATCCTTTCTGAAAATTTGAAAATTCTTAAAAAATTCGTCGAAAATCTTGATGTCTCCAATCTCTTGTTTTGTACGTTTTTTCCACGTGTCTTGACATCCAATGTATCCCTGCAAAGTTTGGTGAAGATCTGAGTATGTAGTTTTTGACCTTATATGGAACCTCCTTTCTGAAAATTTGAAAATTCTCAAAAAATTCGTCCATAATCTTGATGTCTCCAATCTCTTGTTTTGTACGTTTTTTCCACGTGTCTTGACATCCAATGTATCCCTGCAAAGTTTGGTGAAGATCTGAGTATGTAGTTTTTGACCTTATCTGGAACCTCCCATCTGAAAATTTGAAAATTCTTAAAAAATTCGAACAAAATCTTGATGTCTCCAATCTTTTGTTTTGTACGTTTTTTCCACGTGTCTTGACACATAATGTATCCATGCAAAGTTTGGTGAAGATCTGAGTATGTAGTTTTTGACCTTATATGGAACCTCCTATCTGAAAATTTGAAAATTCTTAAAAAATTCGTCGAAAATCTTGATGTCTCCGATCTCTTGTTTTGTACGTTTTTTCCACGTGTCTTGACATGCAAAGTATTCCTGCAAAGTTTGGTGAAGATCTGAGTATGTAGTTTTTGACCTCATCTGGAACCTCCTATCTGAAAATTTGAAAATTCTTAACCCTTTCTGGACGAATGTCGCGAATTCGCCTCAAACCATTTTGAGCTTGACTTTCCTCACGTGGGTGATGAAAACTGCCTGCTTGACGGGTGGTGCATTTTCGCGACATTCCAAGGAAGTGGTCTGGCAGGTGCTGCCATCTGTGCGCTGTTATTCAAGTTGCTGAAGAAGAAAGAAGAAAGGGCGGCAGGAAGCAGTGTTTGTTTGTTGTGTTGGAGCTCTGTTGTCGACAAAATTGTTTATTGAAGGTAAGATTTCGAACATGGAAAAAATATTATTTATTTTTATGTATCTTCTAGCACAATATACAGTGATATCTTTATAGAATTGGTATGATGAATTCAGAATATAGCCAGAATATGGTTTGTATCGAATTTGCATCATCAGGCAAATGGGCTATTATATGGTGGTACTGCATACGCTGTTCAGATTCAATGCTTTTCTCTTTCTCTTTGCTAAATTGAAAATTATACTATGCATGTATCTGTTTCATGTGTACATTTTAAAAGATTCCATACAATTGCGTATCTAAAGGGGCTGTTGGTGGGGGTCATGCCCCCCCCATGTACTAAAAAAATTGGATTGCTGGAAAATATTACAAAATCTAGTACTGACAGTAAAAATAAAATGTAAAAATTTTACTATGCATGTATCTGTTTCATGTGTACATTTTAAAATATTCCATACAATTGCATATCCAAAGGGGCAGCTGGTAGGGGTCATGTCCCCCACCCCCATGTCCTAAAAAAATTGAATTGCTGGAAAATATTACAAACTAAAGTACTGACAGTAAAAATAAAATGTAAAAATTTTACTATGCAAGTATCTGTTTCATGTGTACATTTTAAAATATTCCATACAATTGCATATCCAAAGGGGCTGCTGGTGGGGGTCATGCCCCCCTATGACCTAAAAAAATTGGATTGCTGGAAAATATTACAAAATATAGTTCTGACAGTAAAAATGTCTCATTAGAACATTGATCTCGTCCCCCAATTTCTAAAAAAAAAGAAAGTATGGGACAATATAAAAGAAAGGTGCTTCATATATCATTTATGGTATTTGTAGCACAGTGCAAAGGATGAGCTTCAATTTACTGTTACTGATTCCCATAACCATCTTCAAAAATACACAAAATGGAATATAGTATACAATTTGATTGTTTTTTACCTTTTTGTGCTGTACATTCTTGTTTATGTAAAGGAACTAAAATGTTTTTCCTCTTTTGTTTACAGAATGGAACCCAACATTTTCTATGGCAATAAAAGGGCTAATGTTCTTCACACACGGATTCCACCCGATGACAACAGTGATGATAGCTGTCTTAGTGATAGCGGTGACAGTGGCGATGAAGATTATATGCCGGAGCCAGATGACGTGTCTGTTCAGGAAGAAGACAGTGATGATGGTGAACCAGATAATGTGCCTTCCAGTAGTACAACTGGCAGTACTCAAAGGTCAAATAAACAAAATGTAGTTTGGAGAACAATAAGACAGGGTTCAACAAAGGATATTCCAGAGTGGCTAAGTAGTTTACCTATTTCAAATAATGTAAGGCATCCTATTGAATATTTCAGAGACTTTTTCGACATCAGTCTACTAGACCATATTGTACAGGAAAGTAATTTGTATTCTGTGCAGAAAAATCCCAACAGGCCCTTGAAGCTTACTACTGAAGAACTGGAACAGTTTTTAGGCTGCGTTCTATATATGTCTATTTTCAGCCTTCCACGTTCAAGGATGTATTGGGCATCTTCCAGTCGCCTTGCCCAAGTAGCAGACATTATGTCGAGAGACAGATGGGAAGAGATAAAACACTGTCTCCACTTCAATGATAATACGAGTATGATTGACAGTGATGATTTACCGAGAGATAAATTGTTCAAAATTCGACCTGTTATCAACTCACTCCTCCCCAAATTTCAGTCATTACCCCAAGACCAGATGTTGAGCATAGACGAACAGATTGTTCCATTCAAGGGCAGATCTTCGTTGAAACAGTACATACCTAAGAAACCATACAAGTGGGGATACAAAATTTTCATATTGTGTGATACAAGAGGCATAGTTTATTCTTTTGAGATTTATACAGGTAAGATTGATGCAGCTCCTGGAGAACCTGATATTGGTGGAAGTGGAAATATAGTTTTGAAATTGGCACAGATTGTGATGGGAAACCTAAACCATCTTATCTATTTCGATAACTGGTTTTCATCCCTACAGTTATTTATTAGACTCTCAGAACAAGGCAAACTTTCGCTGGGAACGGTGAGAGCAAACCGCCTCCAGGGATGTGAATTTAGTGCAGACCCAATACTCAAGAAGAGAGGTCGGGGTTCATTTGAGGAAAAGGAAGCAACTGTAAACAACACTAAAATCAGAGCGGTGAAGTGGTATGACAACAGGGGTGTAGTATTGGCTAGCACCTTTGCCAGTGCTGAGCCAACAGTTGCAGTTCAAAGGTGGGACAAGAAAGAAAAGAAAAAAGTAGACGTGCCATGTCCGAGTATAGTAACAATTTACAATAAATTCATGGGAGGTGTAGATACACTTGATGCACTTGTAGCATACTACAGGATAAATATAAAATCTAAGAAATACTACCTGAAACTGTTCTTCCATTTTGTGGACTTGGTTGTTGTGAATAGCTGGCTCCTCTACAGACGTGACTGTGAATGTGTGGGTATCCAAAGGAGAAATCAGCTTGATTTACTTCATTTCAGAACGGGTATTTCTGAAGCTCTATGCAAGGAAGGAAAGGACATCACAAAGAAAAAGCGAGGGAGACCATCAATGTCAATTCAAGCACAGTATGAAGTAAAAAAACGCCGTGGTCCCACCAAAGCCATACCATTGCAGGAAACCAGAACAGATGGAGTTGGACACTGGCCAGGAGTAGATGAAACAAGGCAGAGATGTAAGAAACCTGAATGCAAAGGACAAACGGTGGTCAAGTGTGTGAAATGTGATGTCCATCTCTGTCTCAACAAAAACAAGAACTGCTTTGTTGAATTTCACACGTAAATAGTAATTGCACTCCAGTATTTGAGATATCAAAAGTAATGTTTACGCTGTATATAAAATAAGATAACTTGATATTATTGACTTTGTAGAAAAATGTGCTGTAGGAAAGAAAATAAAAATGTACAACTAGAAAATTCTTTGTTTTAAGGTAAAAAATTGATAAAATAGAACCACATAAATGTTCATCTTATATTTAATGCTAATCTTCTCAAGTGCCTGTTGTATCGAATTTGATACATACTAAAAATAGAAACTGTAATCAACAATACAAGCATTTTCATTGTTGATATCTTAAATGCATCCCTTCTGCAGCCCACAACACGAATTTCAACTTTTTTCTTTTCTACTTGATAATTCAGGCATGAAAGGGTTAAATAATTCGTCCAAAATTTTGATGTCTCCAATCTCTTGTTTTGTACGTTTTTTCCACGTGTCTTGACATCCAATGTATCCCTGCAAAGTTTGGTGAAGATCTGAGTATGTAGTTTTTGACCTTATCTGGAACCTCCCATCTGAAAATTTGAAAATTCTTAAAAAATTCGACGAAAATCTTGATGTCTCCGATCTCTTGTTTTGTACGTTTTTTCCACGTGTCTTGACATCCAATGTATCCCTGCAAAGTTTGGTGAAGATCTGAGTATGTTGTTTTTGACCTTATCTGGAACATCCTTTCTGAAAATTTGAAAATTGTTAAAAAATTCGTCCAAAATCTTGATGTCTCCTATCTCTTCTTTTGTACGTTTTTTCCACGTGTCTTGACATCCAATGTATCCCTGCAAAGTTTGGTGAAGATCTGAGTATGTAGTTTTTGACCTTATCTGGAACCTCCCATCTGAAAATTTGAAAATTCTTAAAAAATTCGACCAATATCTTGATGTCTCCAATCTTTTGTTTTGTACGTTTTTTCCACGTGTCTTGACATCCAATGTATCCCTGCAAAGTTTGGTGAAGATCTGAGTATGTAGTTTTTGACCTTATATTGAACCTCCCATCTGAAAATTTGAAAATTCTTAAAAAATTCGTCCAAAATCTTGATGTCTCCAATCTCTTGTTTTGTACGTTTTTTCCACGTGTCTTGATATCCAATGTATCCCTGCAAAGTTTGGTGAAGATCTGAGTATGTCGTTTTTGACCTTATCTGGAACATCCTTTCTGAAAATTTGAAAATTGTTAAAAAATTCGTCCAAAATCTTGATGTCTCCAATCTCTTTTTTGTACGTTTTTTCCACGTGTCTTGACATCCAATGTATCCCTGCAAAGTTTGGTGAAGATCTGAGTATGTAGTTTTTGACCTTATCTGGAACCTCCCATCTGAAAATTTGAAAATTCTTAAAAAATTCGACAAAAATCTTGATGTCTCCAATCTTTTGTTTTGTACGTTTTTTCCACGTGTCTTGACACATAATGTATCCATGCAAAGTTTGGTGAAGATCTGAGTATGTAGTTTTTGACCTTATATGGAACCTCCTATCTGAAAATTTGAAAATTCTTAAAAAATTCGTCGAAAATCTTGATGTCTCCGATCTCTTGTTTTGTACGTTTTTTCCACGTGTCTTGACATGCAAAGTATTCCTGCAAAGTTTGGTGAAGATCTGAGTATGTAGTTTTTGACCTCATCTGGAACCTCCTATCTGAAAATTTGAAAATTCTTAAAAAATTCGTCCAAAATCTTGATGTCTCCAATCTCTTGTTTTGTACGTTTTTTCCACGTGTCTTGATATCCAATGTATCCCTGCAATGTTTGGTGAAGATCTGAGTATGTAGTTTTTGACCTTATATGGAACCTCCTATCTGAAAATTTGAAAATTCTTAAAAAATTCGTCCAAAATCTTGATGTCTCCAATCTCTTGTTTTGTACGTTTTTTCCACGTGTCTTGACATCCAATGTATCCCTGCAAATTTTGGTGAAGATCTGAGTATGTAGTTTTTGACCTTATCTGGAACCTCCTATCTGAAAATTTGAAAATTCTTAAAAAATTCGTCCAAAATCTTGATGTCTCCAATCTCTTGTTTTGTACGTTTTTTCCACGTGTCTTGATATCCAATGTATCCCTGCAAAGTTTGGTGAAGATCTGAGTATGTCGTTTTTGACCTTATCTGGAACATCCTTTCTGAAAATTTGAAAATTGTTAAAAAATTCGTCCAAAATCTTGATGTCTCCAATCTCTTTTTTGTACATTTTTTCCACGTGTCTTGACATCCAATGTATCCCTGCAAAGTTTGGTGAAGATCTGAGTATGTAGTTTTTGACCTTATCTGGAACCTCCCATCTGAAAATTTGAAAATTCTTAAAAAATTCGACCAAAATCTTGATGTCTCCAATCTTTTGTTTTGTACGTTTTTTCCACGTGTCTTGACACATAATGTATCCATGCAAAGTTTGGTGAAGATCTGAGTATGTAGTTTTTGACCTTATATGGAACCTCCTTTCTGAAAGTTTGAAAAATCTTAAAAAATTCGTCCAAAATCTTGATGTCTCCAATCTCTTGTTTTGTACGTTTTTTCCACGTGTCTTGACATCCAATGTATCCCTGCAAAGTTTGGTGAAGATCTGAGTATGTAGTTTTTGACCTTATATGGAACCTCCTATCTGAAAATTTGAAAATTCTTAAAAAATTCGTCCAAAATCTTGATGTCACCAATCCTATGTTTTGTATGTTATTTCCACGTGTCTTGACATCCAATGTATCCATGCAAAGTTTGGTGAAGATCTGAGTATGTCGTTTTTGACCTTATCTGGAACCTCCCATCTGAAAATTTGAAAATTCTTAAAAAATTCGTCGAAAATCTTGATGTCTCCGATCTCTTGTTTTGTACGTTTTTTCCACGTGTCTTGACATGCAAAGTATTCCTGCAAAGTTTGGTGAAGATCTGAGTATGTAGTTTTTGACCTTATATGGAACCTCCTATCTGAAAATTTGAAAATTCTTAAAAAATTCGTCGAAAATCTTGATGTCTCCGATCTCTTGTTTTGTACGTTTTTTCCACGTGTCTTGACATGCAAAGTATTCCTGCAAAGTTTGGTGAAGATCTGAGTATGTAGTTTTTGACCTTATATGGAACCTCCTATCTGAAAATTTGAAAATTCTTAAAAAATTCGTCCAAAATCTTGATGTCTCCAATCTCTTGTTTTGTACGTTTTTTCCACGTGTCTTGACATCCAATGTATCCCTGCAAAGTTTGGTGAAGATCTGAGTATGTAGTTTTTGACTTTATCTGGAACCTCCCATCTGAAAATTTGAAAATTCCTAAAAAATCCGTGCAAAATCTTGATGACCCCAATCTCTTGTTTTGTACGTTTTTTCCACGTGTCTTGACATCCAATGTATTCCTGCAATGTTTGGTGAAGATCTGAGTATGTAGTTTTTGACCTTATATGGAACCTCCTATCTGAAAATTTGAAAATTCTTAAAAAATTCGTCCAAAATCTTGATGTCTCCAATCTCTTGTTTTGTACGTTTTTTCCACGTGTCTTGACATCCAATGTATCCCTGCAAAGTTTGGTGAAGATCTGAGTATGTAGTTTTTGACCTTATCTGGAACCTCCCATCTGAAAATTTGAAAATTCCTAAAAAATCCGTGCAAAATCTTGATGACCCCAATCTCTTGTTTTGTACGTTTTTTCCACGTGTCTTGACATCCAATGTATCCATGCAAAGTTTGGTGAAGATCTGAGTATGTCGTTTTTGACCTTATCTGGAACCTCCCATCTGAAAATTTGAAAATTCTTAAAAAATTCGACCAAAATCTTGATGTCTCCAATCTTTTGTTTTGTACGTTTTTTCCACGTGTCTTGACACATAATGTATCCATGCAAAGTTTGGTGAAGATCTGAGTATGTAGTTTTTGACCTTATATGGAACCTCCTATCTGAAAATTTGAAAATTCTTAAAAAATTCGTCCAAAATCTTGATGTCTCCAATCTCTTGTTTTGTACGTTTTTTCCACGTGTCTTGACATCCAATGTATCCCTGCAAAGTTTGGTGAAGATCTGAGTATGTAGTTTTTGACCTTATCTGGAACCTCCCATCTGAAAATTTGAAAATTCCTAAAAAATCCGTGCAAAATCTTGATGACCCCAATCTCTTGTTTTGTACGTTTTTTCCACGTGTCTTGACATCCAATGTATTCCTGCAATGTTTGGTGAAGATCTGAGTATGTAGTTTTTGACCTTATATGGAACCTCCTATCTGAAAATTTGAAAATTCTTAAAAAATTCGACCAAAATCTTGATGACCCCAATCCTATGTTTTGTATGTTTTTTCCACGTGTCTTGACATCCAATGTATCCATGCAAAGTTTGGTGAAGATCTGAGTATGTCGTTTTTGACCTTATCTGGAACCTCCCATCTGAAAATTTGAAAATTCTTAAAAAATTCGTCGAAAATCTTGATGTCTCCGATCTCTTGTTTTGTACGTTTTTTCCACGTGTCTTGACATGCAAAGTATTCCTGCAAAGTTTGGTGAAGATCTGAGTATGTAGTTTTTGACCTTATATGGAACCTCCTTTCTGAAAATTTGAGAATTCTTAAAAAATTCGTCGAAAATCTTGATGTCTCCGATCTCTTGTTTTGTACGTTTTTTCCACGTGTCTTGACATGCAAAGAATTCCTGCAAAGTTTGGTGAAGATCTGAGTATGTAGTTTTTGACCTCATCTGGAACCTCCTATCTGAAAATTTGAAAATTCTTAAAAAATTCGTCCAAAATCTTGATGTCTCCAATCTCTTGTTTTGTACGTTTTTTCCACGTGTCTTGACATCCAATGTATCCCTGCAATGTTTGGTGAAGATCTGAGTATGTAGTTTTTGACCTTATCTGGAACCTCCCATCTGAAAATTTGAAAATTCCTAAAAAATCCGTCCAAAATCTTGATGACCCCAATCTCTTGTTTTGTACTTTTTTTCCACGTGTCTCGACCTCCAATGTATCCCTGCAAAGTTTGGTGAAGATCTGAGTATGTAGTTTTTGACCTTATATGGAACCTCCTATCTGAAAATTTGAAAATTCTTAAAAAATTCGTCCAAAATCTTGATGTCACCAATCCTATGTTTTGTATGTTTTTTCCACGTGTCTTGACATCCAATGTATCCGTGCAAAGTTTGGTGAAGATCTGAGTATGTCGTTTTTGACCTTATCTGGAACCTCCCATCTGAAAATTTGAAAATTCTTAAAAAATTCGTCGAAAATCTTGATGTCTCCGATCTCTTGTTTTGTACGTTTTTTCCACGTGTCTTGACATGCAAAGTATTCCTGCAAAGTTTGGTGAAGATCTGAGTATGTAGTTTTTGACCTCATCTGGAACCTCCTATCTGAAAATTTGAAAATTCTTAAAAAATTCGTCCAAAATTTTGATGTCTCCAATCTCTTGTTTTGTACGTTTTTTCCACGTGTCTTGACATCCAATGTATTCCTGCAATGTTTGGTGAAGATCTGAGTATGTAGTTTTTGACCTTATCTGGAACCTCCCATCTGAAAATTTGAAAATTCCTAAAAAATCCGTCCAAAATCTTGATGACCCCAATCTCTTGTTTTGTACGTTTTTTCCACGTGTCTTGACATCCAATGTATCCCTGCAAAGTTTGGTGAAGATCTGAGTATGTAGTTTTTGACCTTATCTGGAACCTCCTATCTGAAAATTTGAAAATTCTTAAAAAATTCGTCCAAAATCTTGATGTCTCCAATCTCTTGTTTTGTACGTTTTTTCCACGTGTCTTGATATCCAATGTATCCCTGCAAAGTTTGGTGAAGATCTGAGTATGTAGTTTTTGACCTTATATGGAACCTCCTATCTGAAAATTTGAAAATTCTTAAAAAATTCGTCCAAAATCTTGATGTCTCCAATCTCTTGTTTTGTACGTTTTTTCCACGTGTCTTGACATCCAATGTATTCCTGCAAAGTTTGGTGAAGATCTGAGTATGTAGTTTTTGACCTTATATTGAACCTCCCATCTGAAAATTTGAAAATTCTTAAAAAATTCGTCCAAAATCTTGATGTCTCCAATCTCTTGTTTTGTACGTTTTTTCCACGTGTCTTGATATCCAATGTATCCCTGCAAAGTTTGGTGAAGATCTGAGTATGTCGTTTTTGACCTTATCTGGAACATCCTTTCTGAAAATTTGAAAATTGTTAAAAAATTCGTCCAAAATCTTGATGTCTCCAATCTCTTTTTTGTACGTTTTTTCCACGTGTCTTGACATCCAATGTATCCCTGCAAAGTTTGGTGAAGATCTGAGTATGTAGTTTTTGACCTTATCTGGAACCTCCCATCTGAAAATTTGAAAATTCTTAAAAAATTCGACCAAAATCTTGATGTCTCCAATCTTTTGTTTTGTACGTTTTTTCCACGTGTCTTGACACATAATGTATCCATGCAAAGTTTGGTGAAGATCTGAGTATGTAGTTTTTGACCTTATATGGAACCTCCTATCTGAAAATTTGAAAATTCTTAAAAAATTCGTCGAAAATCTTGATGTCTCCGATCTCTTGTTTTGTACGTTTTTTCCACGTGTCTTGACATGCAAAGTATTCCTGCAAAGTTTGGTGAAGATCTGAGTATGTAGTTTTTGACCTCATCTGGAACCTCCTATCTGAAAATTTGAAAATTCTTAAAAAATTCGTCCAAAATCTTGATGTCTCCAATCTCTTGTTTTGTACGTTTTTTCCACGTGTCTTGATATCCAATGTATCCCTGCAATGTTTGGTGAAGATCTGAGTATGTAGTTTTTGACCTTATATGGAACCTCCTATCTGAAAATTTGAAAATTCTTAAAAAATTCGTCCAAAATCTTGATGTCTCCAATCTCTTGTTTTGTACGTTTTTTCCACGTGTCTTGACATCCAATGTATCCCTGCAAAGTTTGGTGAAGATCTGAGTATGTAGTTTTTGACCTTATCTGGAACCTCCTATCTGAAAATTTGAAAATTCTTAAAAAATTCGTCCAAAATCTTGATGTCTCCAATCTCTTGTTTTGTACGTTTTTTCCACGTGTCTTGATATCCAATGTATCCCTGCAAAGTTTGGTGAAGATCTGAGTATGTCGTTTTTGACCTTATCTGGAACATCCTTTCTGAAAATTTGAAAATTGTTAAAAAATTCGTCCAAAATCTTGATGTCTCCAATCTCTTTTTTGTACGTTTTTTCCACGTGTCTTGACATCCAATGTATCCCTGCAAAGTTTGGTGAAGATCTGAGTATGTAGTTTTTGACCTTATCTGGAACCTCCCATCTGAAAATTTGAAAATTCTTAAAAAATTCGACCAAAATCTTGATGTCTCCAATCTTTTGTTTTGTACGTTTTTTCCACGTGTCTTGACACATAATGTATCCATGCAAAGTTTGGTGAAGATCTGAGTATGTAGTTTTTGACCTTATATGGAACCTCCTTTCTGAAAATTTGAAAATTCTCAAAAAATCCGTCCAAAATCTTGATGACCCCAATCTCTTGTTTTGTACTTTTTTTCCACGTGTCTCGACCTCCAATGTATCCCTGCAAAGTTTGGTGAAGATCTGAGTATGTAGTTTTTGACCTTATATGGAACCTCCTATCTGAAAATTTGAAAATTCTTAAAAAATTCGTCCAAAATCTTGATGTCACCAATCCTATGTTTTGTATGTTTTTTCCACGTGTCTTGACATCCAATGTATCCATGCAAAGTTTGGTGAAGATCTGAGTATGTCGTTTTTGACCTTATCTGGAACCTCCCATCTGAAAATTTGAAAATTCTTAAAAAATTCGTCGAAAATCTTGATGTCTCCGATCTCTTGTTTTGTACTTTTTTTCCACGTGTCTTGACATGCAAAGTATTCCTGCAAAGTTTGGTGAAGATCTGAGTATGTCGTTTTTGACCTTATCTGGAACCTCCCATCTGAAAATTTGAAAATTCTTAAAAAATTCGTCGAAAATCTTGATGTCTCCAATCTCTTGTTTTGTACGTTTTTTCCACGTGTCTTGACATGCAAAGTATCTCTGCAAAGTTTGGTGAAGATCTGAGTATGTAGTTTTTGACCTTATCTGGAACATCCTTTCTGAAAATTTGAAAATTCTTAAAAAATTCGTCGAAAATCTTGATGTCTCCAATCTCTTGTTTTGTACGTTTTTTCCACGTGTCTTGACATCCAATGTATCCCTGCAAAGTTTGGTGAAGATCTGAGTATGTAGTTTTTGACCTTATATGGAACCTCCTTTCTGAAAATTTGAAAATTCTCAAAAAATTCGTCCATAATCTTGATGTCTCCAATCTCTTGTTTTGTACGTTTTTTCCACGTGTCTTGACATCCAATGTATCCCTGCAAAGTTTGGTGAAGATCTGAGTATGTAGTTTTTGACCTTATATGTAACCTCCTATCTGAAAATTTGAAAATTCTTAAAAAATTCGTCCAAAATCTTGATGTCACCAATCCTATGTTTTGTATGTTTTTTCCACGTGTCTTGACATCCAATGTATCCATGCAAAGTTTGGTGAAGATCTGAGTATGTCGTTTTTGACCTTATCTGGAACCTCCCATCTGAAAATTTGAAAATTCTTAAAAAATTCGTCGAAAATCTTGATGTCTCCGATCTCTTGTTTTGTACGTTTTTTCCACGTGTCTTGACATGCAAAGTATTCCTGCAAAGTTTGGTGAAGATCTGAGTATGTAGTTTTTGACTTTATATGGAGCCTCCTATCTGAAAATTTGAAAATTCTTAAAAAATTCGTCCAAAATCTTGATGTCTCCAATCTCTTGTTTTGTACGTTTTTTCCACGTGTCTTGACATCCAATGTATCCCTGCAAAGTTTGGTGAAGATCTGAGTATGTAGTTTTTGACCTTATCTGGAACCTCCCATCTGAAAATTTGAAAATTCCTAAAAAATCCGTGCAAAATCTTGATGACCCCAATCTCTTGTTTTGTACGTTTTGTCCACGTGTCTTGACATCCAATGTATCCATGCAAAGTTTGGTGAAGATCTGAGTATGTCGTTTTTGACCTTATCTGGAACCTCCTATCTGAAAATTTGAAAATTCTTAAAAAATTCGTCGAAAATCTTGATGTCTCCAATCTCTTGTTTTGTACGTTTTTTCCACGTGTCTTGACATGCAAAGTATCCCTGCAACGTTTGGTGAAGATCTGAGTATGTAGTTTTTGACCTTATCTGGAACCTCCTATCTGAAAATTTGAAAATTCTTCAAAAATTCGTCGAAAATCTTGATGTCTCCAATCTCTTGTTTTGTACGTTTTTTCCACGTGTCTTGACATCCAATGTATCCCTGCAATGTTTGGTGGAGATCTGAGTATGTAGTTTTTGACCTTATCTGGGACCTCCTATCAGAAAATTTGAAAATTCTTCAAAAATTCGTCCAAAATCTTGATGTCTCCAATCTCTTGTTTTGTACGTTTTTTCCACGTGTCTCGACCTCCAATGTATCCCTGCAAAGTTTGGTGAAGATCTGAGTATGTCGTTTTTGACCTTATCTGGAACATCCTTTCTGAAAATTTGAAAATTCTTAAAAAATTCGTCGAAAATCTTGATGTCTCCAATCTCTTGTTTTGTACGTTTTTTCCACGTGTCTTGACATCCAATGTATCCCTGCAAAGTTTGGTGAAGATCTGAGTATGTAGTTTTTGACCTTATATGGAACCTCCTTTCTGAAAATTTGAAAATTCTCAAAAAATTCGTCCATAATCTTGATGTCTCCAATCTCTTGTTTTGTACGTTTTTTCCACGTGTCTTGACATCCAATGTATCCCTGCAAAGTTTGGTGAAGATCTGAGTATGTAGTTTTTGACCTTATCTGGAACCTCCCATCTGAAAATTTGAAAATTCTTAAAAAATTCGACCAAAATCTTGATGTCTCCAATCTTTTGTTTTGTACGTTTTTTCCACGTGTCTTGACACATAATGTATCCATGCAAAGTTTGAGGAAGATCTGAGTATGTAGTTTTTGACCTTATATGGAACCTCCTATCTGAAAATTTGAAAATTCTTAAAAAATTCGTCGAAAATCTTGATGTCTCCGATCTCTTGTTTTGTTCGTTTTTTCCACGTGTCTTGACATGCAAAGTATTCCTGCAAAGTTTGGTGAAGATCTGAGTATGTAGTTTTTGACCTCATCTGGAACCTCCTATCTGAAAATTTGAAAATTCTTAAAAAATTCGTCCAAAATTTTGATGTCTCCAATCTCTTGTTTTGTACGTTTTTTCCACGTGTCTTGACATCCAATGTATCCCTGCAAAGTTTGGTGAAGATCTGAGTATGTAGTTTTTGACCTTATCTGGAACCTCCCATCTGAAAATTTGAAAATTCTTAAAAAATTCGTCGAAAATCTTGATGTCTCCGATCTCTTGTTTTGTACGTTTTTTCCACGTGTCTTGACATCCAATGTATCCCTGCAAAGTTTGGTGAAGATCTGAGTATGTTGTTTTTGACCTTATCTGGAACATCCTTTCTGAAAATTTGAAAATTGTTAAAAAATTCGTCCAAAATCTTGATGTCTCCTATCTCTTGTTTTGTACGTTTTTTCCACGTGTCTTGACATCCAATGTATCCCTGCAAAGTTTGGTGAAGATCTGAGTATGTAGTTTTTGACCTTATCTGGAACCTCCCATCTGAAAATTTGAAAATTCTTAAAAAATTCGACCAATATCTTGATGTCTCCAATCTTTTGTTTTGTACGTTTTTTCCACGTGTCTTGACATCCAATGTATCCCTGCAAAGTTTGGTGAAGATCTGAGTATGTAGTTTTTGACCTTATATGGAACCTCCTATCTGAAAATTTGAAAATTCTTAAAAAATTCGTCCAAAATCTTGATGTCTCCAATCTCTTGTTTTGTACGTTTTTTCCACGTGTCTTGACATCCAATGTATCCCTGCAAAGTTTGGTGAAGATCTGAGTATGTAGTTTTTGACCTTATCTGGAACCTCCCATCTGAAAATTTGAAAATTCCTAAAAAATCCGTGCAAAATCTTGATGACCCCAATCTCTTGTTTTGTACGTTTTTTCCACGTGTCTTGACATCCAATGTATCCATGCAAAGTTTGGTGAAGATCTGAGTATGTCGTTTTTGACCTTATCTGGAACATCCTTTCTGAAAATTTGAAAATTGTTAAAAAATTCGTCCAAAATCTTGATGTCTCCAATCTCTTTTTTGTACGTTTTTTCCACGTGTCTTGACATCCAATGTATCCCTGCAAAGTTTGGTGAAGATCTGAGTATGTAGTTTTTGACCTTATCTGGAACCTCCCATCTGAAAATTTGAAAATTCTTCAAAAATTCGTAGAAAATCTTGATGTCTCCAATCTCTTGTTTTGTACGTTTTTTCCACGTGTCTTGACATCCAATGTATCCCTGCAATGTTTGGTGGAGATCTGAGTATGTAGTTTTTGACCTTATCTGGGACCTCCTATCAGAAAATTTGAAAATTCTTCAAAAAGTCGTCGAAAATCTTGATGTCTCCAATCTCTTGTTTTGTACGTTTTTTCCACGTGTCTCGACCTCCAATGTATCCCTGCAAAGTTTGGTGAAGATCTGAGTATGTCGTTTTTGACCTTATCTGGAACATCCTTTCTGAAAATTTGAAAATTCTTAAAAAATTCGTCGAAAATCTTGATGTCTCCAATCTCTTGTTTTGTACGTTTTTTCCACGTGTCTTGACATCCAATGTATCCCTGCAAAGTTTGGTGAAGATCTGAGTATGTAGTTTTTGACCTTATATGGAACCTCCTTTCTGAAAATTTGAAAATTCTTAAAAAATTCGTCCAAAATCTTGATGTCTCCAATCTCTTGTTTTGTACGTTTTTTCCACGTGTCTTGACATCCAATGTATCCCTGCAAAGTTTGGTGAAGATCTGAGTATGTAGTTTTTGACCTTATCTGGAACATCCTTTCTGAAAATTTGAAAATTGTTAAAAAATTCGTCCAAAATCTTGATGTCTCCAATCTCTTTTTTGTACGTTTTTTCCACGTGTCTTGACATCCAATGTATCCCTGCAAAGTTTGGTGAAGATCTGAGTATGTAGTTTTTGACCTTATCTGGAACCTCCCATCTGAAAATTTGAAAATTCTTAAAAAATTCAACCAAAATCTTGATGTCTCCAATCTTTTGTTTTGTACGTTTTTTCCACGTGTCTTGACACATAATGTATCCATGCAAAGTTTGGTGAAGATCTGAGTATGTAGTTTTTGACCTTATATGGAACCTCCTATCTGAAAATTTGAAAATTCTTAAAAAATTCGTCCAAAATCTTGATGTCTCCAATCTCTTGTTTTGTACGTTTTTTCCACGTGTCTTGACATCCAATGTATCCCTGCAAAGTTTGGTGAAGATCTGAGTATGTAGTTTTTGTCCTTATCTGGAACCTCCCATCTGAAAATTTGAAAATTCCTAAAAAATCCGTGCAAAATCTTGATGACCCCAATCTCTTGTTTTGTACGTTTTTTCCACGTGTCTTGACATCCAATGTATTCCTGCAATGTTTGGTGAAGATCTGAGTATGTAGTTTTTGACCTTATATGGAACCTCCTATCTGAAAATTTGAAAATTCTTAAAAAATTCGACCAAAATCTTGATGTTCCGAATCCTATGTTTTGTATGTTTTTTCCACGTGTCTTGACATCCAATGTATCCATGCAAAGTTTGGTGAAGATCTGAGTATGTAGTTTTTGACCTTATATTGAACCTCCCATCTGAAAATTTGAAAATTCTTAAAAAATTCGTCCAAAATCTTGATGACCCCAATCTCTTGTTTTGTACGTTTTTACCACGTGTCTTGACATCCAAAGTATCCCTGCAAAGTTTGGTGAAGATCTGAGTATGTAGTTTTTGACCTTATATTGAACCTCCCATCTGAAAATTTGAAAATTCTTAAAAAATTCGTCCAAAATCTTGATGTCTCCAATCTCTTGTTTTGTACGTTTTTTCCACGTGTCTTGACATCCAATGTATCCATGCAAAGTTTGGTGAAGATCTGAGTATGTCGTTTTTGACCTTATCTGGAACCTCCCATCTGAAAATTTGAAAATTCTTAAAAAATTCGTCGAAAATCTTGATGTCTCCAATCTCTTGTTTTGTACGTTTTTTCCACGTGTCTTGACATCCAATGTATCCCTGCAAAGTTTGGTGAAGATCTGAGTATGTAGCTTTGACCTTATCTGGAACATCCTTTCTGAAAATTTGAAAATTGTTAAAAAATTCGTCCAAAATCTTGATGTCTCCAATCTCTTTTTTGTACGTTTTTTCCACGTGTCTTGACATCCAATGTATCCCTGCAAAGTTTGGTGAAGATCTGAGTATGTAGTTTTTGACCTTATCTGGAACCTCCCATCTGAAAATTTGAAAATTCTTAAAAAATTCGACCCAAATCTTGATGTCTCCAATCTTTTGTTTTGTACGTTTTTTCCACGTGTCTTGACACATAATGTATCCATGCAAAGTTTGGTGAAGATCTGAGTATGTAGTTTTTGACCTTATATGGAACCTCCTATCTGAAAATTTGAAAATTCTTAAAAAATTCGTCCAAAATCTTGATGTCTCCAATCTCTTGTTTTGTACGTTTTTTCCACGTGTCTTGACATCCAATGTATCCCTGCAAAGTTTGGTGAAGATCTGAGTATGTAGTTTTTGACCTTATCTGGAACCTCCCATCTGAAAATTTGAAAATTCCTAAAAAATCCGTGCAAAATCTTGATGACCCCAATCTCTTGTTTTGTACGTTTTTTCCACGTGTCTTGACATCCAATGTATTCCTGCAATGTTTGGTGAAGATCTGAGTATGTAGTTTTTGACCTTATATGGAACCTCCTATCTGAAAATTTGAAAATTCTTAAAAAATTCGACCAAAATCTTGATGTTCCGAATCCTATGTTTTGTATGTTTTTTCCACGTGTCTTGACATCCAATGTATCCATGCAAAGTTTGGTGAAGATCTGAGTATGTAGTTTTTGACCTTATATTGAACCTCCCACCTGAAAATTTGAAAATTCTTAAAAAATTCGTCCAAAATCTTGATGACCCCAATCTCTTGTTTTGTACGTTTTTTCCACGTGTCTTGACATCCAAAGTATCCCTGCAAAGTTTGGTGAAGATCTGAGTATGTAGTTTTTGACCTTATATTGAACCTCCCATCTGAAAATTTGAAAATTCTTAAAAAATTCGTCCAAAATCTTGATGTCTCCAATCTCTTGTTTTGTACGTTTTTTCCACGTGTCTTGACATCCAATGTATCCATGCAAAGTTTGGTGAAGATCTGAGTATGTCGTTTTTGACCTTATCTGGAACCTCCCATCTGAAAATTTGAAAATTCTTAAAAAATTCGTCGAAAATCTTGATGTCTCCAATCTTTTGTTTTGTACGTTTTTTCCACGTGTCTTGACATGCAAAGTATCCCTGCAACGTTTGGTGAAGATCTGAGTATGTAGTTTTTGACCTTATCTGGAACCTCCTATCTGAAAATTTGAAAATTCTTAAAAAATTCGTCGAAAATCTTGATGTCTCCGATCTCTTGTTTTGTACGTTTTTTCCACGTGTCTTGACATGCAAAGTATTCCTGCAAAGTTTGGTGAAGATCTGAGTATGTAGTTTTTGACCTCATCTGGAACCTCCTATCTGAAAATTTGAAAATTCTTAAAAAATTCGTCCAAAATTTTGATGTCTCCAATCTCTTGTTTTGTACGTTTTTTCCACGTGTCTTGACATCCAATGTATCCCTGCAAAGTTTGGTGAAGATCTGAGTATGTAGTTTTTGACCTTATCTGGAACCTCCCATCTGAAAATTTGAAAATTCTTAAAAAATTCGTCGAAAATCTTGATGTCTCCGATCTCTTGTTTTGTACGTTTTTTCCACGTGTCTTGACATCCAATGTATCCCTGCAAAGTTTGGTGAAGATCTGAGTATGTCGTTTTTGACCTTATCTGGAACATCCTTTCTGAAAATTTGAAAATTGTTAAAAAATTCGTCCAAAATCTTGATGTCTCCAATCTCTTTTTTGTACGTTTTTTCCACGTGTCTTGACATCCAATGTATCCCTGCAAAGTTTGGTGAAGATCTGAGTATGTAGTTTTTGACCTTATCTGGAACCTCCCATCTGAAAATTTGAAAATTCTTCAAAAATTCGTAGAAAATCTTGATGTCTCCAATCTCTTGTTTTGTACGTTTTTTCCACGTGTCTTGACATCCAATGTATCCCTGCAATGTTTGGTGGAGATCTGAGTATGTAGTTTTTGACCTTATCTGGGACCTCCTATCAGAAAATTTGAAAATTCTTCAAAAATTCGTCCAAAATCTTGATGTCTCCAATCTCTTGTTTTGTACGTTTTTTCCACGTGTCTCGACCTCCAATGTATCCCTGCAAAGTTTGGTGAAGATCTGAGTATGTCGTTTTTGACCTTATCTGGAAGATCCTTTCTGAAAATTTGAAAATTCTTAAAAAATTCGTCGAAAATCTTGATGTCTCCAATCTCTTGTTTTGTACGTTTTTTCCACGTGTCTTGACATCCAATGTATCCCTGCAAAGTTTGGTGAAGATCTGAGTTTGTAGTTTTTGACCTTATATGGAACCTCCTTTCTGAAAATTTGAAAATTCTTAAAAAATTCGTCCAAAATCTTGATGTCTCCAATCTCTTGTTTTGTACGTTTTTTCCACGTGTCTTGACATCCAATGTATCCCTGCAAAGTTTGGTGAAGATCTGAGTATGTAGTTTTTGACCTTATCTGGAACATCCTTTCTGAAAATTTGAAAATTGTTAAAAAATTCGTCCAAAATCTTGATGTCTCCAATCTCTTTTTTGTACGTTTTTTCCACGTGTCTTGACATCCAATGTATCCCTGCAAAGTTTGGTGAAGATCTGAGTATGTAGTTTTTGACCTTATCTGGAACCTCCCATCTGAAAATTTGAAAATTCTTAAAAAATTCGACCAAATTCTTGATGTCTCCAATCTTTTGTTTTGTACGTTTTTTCCACGTGTCTTGACACATAATGTATCCATGCAAAGTTTGGTGAAGATCTGAGTATGTAGTTTTTGACCTTATATGGAACCTCCTATCTGAAAATTTGAAAATTCTTAAAAAATTCGTCCAAAATCTTGATGTCTCCAATCTCTTGTTTTGTACGTTTTTTCCACGTGTCTTGACATCCAATGTATCCCTGCAAAGTTTGGTGAAGATCTGAGTATGTAGTTTTTGTCCTTATCTGGAACCTCCCATCTGAAAATTTGAAAATTCCTAAAAAATCCGTGCAAAATCTTGATGACCCCAATCTCTTGTTTTGTACGTTTTTTCCACGTGTCTTGACATCCAATGTATTCCTGCAATGTTTGGTGAAGATCTGAGTATGTAGTTTTTGACCTTATATGGAACCTCCTATCTGAAAATTTGAAAATTCTTAAAAAATTCGACCAAAATCTTGATGTTCCGAATCCTATGTTTTGTATGTTTTTTCCACGTGTCTTGACATCCAATGTATCCATGCAAAGTTTGGTGAAGATCTGAGTATGTAGTTTTTGACCTTATATTGAACCTCCCATCTGAAAATTTGAAAATTCTTAAAAAATTCGTCCAAAATCTTGATGACCCCAATCTCTTGTTTTGTACGTTTTTTCCACGTGTCTTGACATCCAAAGTATCCCTGCAAAGTTTGGTGAAGATCTGAGTATGTAGTTTTTGACCCTATATTGAACCTCCCATCTGAAAATTTGAAAATTCTTAAAAAATTCGTCCAAAATCTTGATGTCTCCAATCTCTTGTTTTGTACGTTTTTTCCACGTGTCTTGACATCCAATGTATCCATGCAAAGTTTGGTGAAGATCTGAGTATGTCGTTTTTGACCTTATCTGGAACCTCCCATCTGAAAATTTGAAAATTCTTAAAAAATTCGTCGAAAATCTTGATGTCTCCAATCTCTTGTTTTGTACGTTTTTTCCACGTGTCTTGACATCCAATGTATCCCTGCAAAGTTTGGTGAAGATCTGAGTATGTAGTTTTTGACCTTATCTGGAACATCCTTTCTGAAAATTTGAAAATTGTTAAAAAATTCGTCCAAAATCTTGATGTCTCCAATCTCTTTTTTGTACGTTTTTTCCACGTGTCTTGACATCCAATGTATCCCTGCAAAGTTTGGTGAAGATCTGAGTATGTAGTTTTTGACCTTATCTGGAACCTCCCATCTGAAAATTTGAAAATTCTTAAAAAATTCGACCAAAATCTTGATGTCTCCAATCTTTTGTTTTGTACGTTTTTTCCACGTGTCTTGACACATAATGTATCCATGCAAAGTTTGGTGAAGATCTGAGTATGTAGTTTTTGACCTTATATGGAACCTCCTATCTGAAAATTTGAAAATTCTTAAAAAATTCGTCCAAAATCTTGATGTCTCCAATCTCTTGTTTTGTACGTTTTTTCCACGTGTCTTGACATCCAATGTATCCCTGCAAAGTTTGGTGAAGATCTGAGTATGTAGTTTTTGACCTTATCTGGAACCTCCCATCTGAAAATTTGAAAATTCCTAAAAAATCCGTGCAAAATCTTGATGACCCCAATCTCTTGTTTTGTACGTTTTATCCACGTGTCTTGACATCCAATGTATTCCTGCAATGTTTGGTGAAGATCTGAGTATGTAGTTTTTGACCTTATATGGAACCTCCTATCTGAAAATTTGAAAATTCTTAAAAAATTCGACCAAAATCTTGATGTTCCGAATCCTATGTTTTGTATGTTTTTTCCACGTGTCTTGACATCCAATGTATCCATGCAAAGTTTGGTGAAGATCTGAGTATGTAGTTTTTGACCTTATATTGAACCTCCCATCTGAAAATTTGAAAATTCTTAAAAAATTCGTCCAAAATCTTGATGACCCCAATCTCTTGTTTTGTACGTTTTTTCCACGTGTCTTGACATCCAAAGTATCCCTGCAAAGTTTGGTGAAGATCTGAGTATGTAGTTTTTGAACTTATATTGAACCTCCCATCTGAAAATTTGAAAATTCTTAAAAAATTCGTCCAAAATCTTGATGTCTCCAATCTCTTGTTTTGTACGTTTTTTCCACGTGTCTTGACATCCAATGTATCCATGCAAAGTTTGGTGAAGATCTGAGTATGTCGTTTTTGACCTTATCTGGAACCTCCCATCTGAAAATTTGAAAATTCTTAAAAAATTCGTCGAAAATCTTGATGTCTCCAATCATTTGTTTTGTACGTTTTTTCCACGTGTCTTGACATGCAAAGTATCCCTGCAACGTTTGGTGAAGATCTGAGTATGTAGTTTTTGACCTTATCTGGAACCTCCTATCTGAAAATTTGAAAATTCTTCAAAAATTCGTCGAAAATCTTGATGTCTCCAATCTCTTGTTTTGTACGTTTTTTCCACGTGTCTCGACCTCCAATGGATCCCTGCAAAGTTTGGTGAAGATCTGAGTATGTCGTTTTTGACCTTATATGGAACCTCCTATCTGAAAATTTGAAAATTCTTAAAAAATTCGTCCAAAATCTTGATGTCTCCAATCTCTTGTTTTGTACGTTTTTTCCACGTGTCTTGACATCCAATGATTCCTGCAAAGTTTGGTGAAGATCTGAGTATATAGTTTTTGACCTTATATGGAACCTCCTATCTGAAAATTTGAAAATTCTTAAAAAATTCGTCCAAAATCTTGATGTCTCCAATCTCTTGTTTTGTACGTTTTTTCCACGTGTCTTGACATCCAATGTATCCCTGCAAAGTTTGGTGAAGATCTGAGTATGTAGTTTTTGACCTTATCTGGAACCTCCCATCTGAAAATTTGAAAATTCCTAAAAAATCCGTGCAAAATCTTGATGACCCCAATCTCTTGTTTTGTACGTTTTTTCCACGTGTCTTGACATCCAATGTATTCCTGCAATGTTTGGTGAAGATCTGAGTATGTAGTTTTTGACCTTATATGGAACCTCCTATCTGAAAATTTGAAAATTCTTAAAAAATTCGACCAAAATCTTGATGTTCCGAATCCTATGTTTTGTATGTTTTTTCCACGTGTCTTGACATCCAATGTATCCATGCAAAGTTTGGTGAAGATCTGAGTATGTTGTTTTTGACCTTATATTGAACCTCCCATCTGAAAATTTGAAAATTCTTAAAAAATTCGTCCAAAATCTTGATGACCCCAATCTCTTGTTTTGTACGTTTTTTCCACGTGTCTTGACATCCAAAGTATCCCTGCAAAGTTTGGTGAAGATCTGAGTATGCAGTTTTTGACCTTATATTGAACCTCCCATCTGAAAATTTGAAAATTCTTAAAAAATTCGTCCAAAATCTTGATGTCTCCAATCTATTGTTTTGTACGTTTTTTCCACGTGTCTTGACATCCAATGTATCCATGCAAAGTTTGGTGAAGATCTGAGTATGTCGTTTTTGACCTTATCTGGAACCTCCCATCTGAAAATTTGAAAATTCTTAAAAAATTCGTCGAAAATCTTGATGTCTCCAATCTTTTGTTTTGTACGTTTTTTCCACGTGTCTTGACATGCAAAGTATCCCTGCAACGTTTGGTGAAGATCTGAGTATGTAGTTTTTGACCTTATCTGGAACCTCCTATCTGAAAATTTGAAAATTCTTCAAAAATTCGTCGAAAATCTTGATGTCTCCAATCTCTTGTTTTGTACGTTTTTTCCACGTGTCTCGACCTCCAATGGATCCCTGCAAAGTTTGGTGAAGATCTGAGTATGTCGTTTTTGACCTTATATGGAACCTCCTATCTGAAAATTTGAAAATTCTTAAAAAATTCGTCCAAAATCTTGATGTCTCCAATCTCTTGTTTTGTACGTTTTTTCCACGTGTCTTGACATCCAATGATTCCTGCAAAGTTTGGTGAAGATCTGAGTATGTAGTTTTTGACCTTATATGGAACCTCCTATCTGAAAATTTGAAAATTCTTAAAAAATTCGTCCAAAATCTTGATGTCTCCAATCTCTTGTTTTGTACGTTTTTTCCACGTGTCTCGACCTCCAATGGATCCCTGCAAAGTTTGGTGAAGATCTGAGTATGTCGTTTTTGACCTTATCTGGAACCTCCCATCTGAAAATTTGAAAATTCTTAAAAAATTCGTCGAAAATCTTGATGTCTCCGATCTCTTGTTTTGTACGTTTTTTCCACGTGTCTTGACATGCAAGGTATTCCTGCAAAGTTTGGTGAAGATCTGAGTATGTAGTTTTTGACCTCATCTGGAACCTCCTATCTGAAAATTTGAAAATTCTTAAAAAATTCGTCCAAAATCTTGATGTCTCCAATCTCTTGTTTTGTACGTTTTTTCCACGTGTCTTGACATCCAATGTATCCCTGCAATGTTTGGTGAAGATCTGAGTATGTAGTTTTTGACCTTATCTGGAACCTCCCATCTGAAAATTTGAAAATTCCTAAAAAATCCGTCCAAAATCTTGATGACCCCAATCTCTTGTTTTGTACTTTTTTTCCACGTGTCTCGACCTCCAATGTATCCCTGCAAAGTTTGGTGAAGATCTGAGTATGTAGTTTTTGACCTTATATGGAACCTCCTATCTGAAAATTTGAAAATTCTTAAAAAATTCGTCCAAAATCTTGATGTCACCAATCCTATGTTTTGTATGTTTTTTCCACGTGTCTTGACATCCAATGTATCCATGCAAAGTTTGGTGAAGATCTGAGTATGTCGTTTTTGACCTTATCTGGAACCTCCCATCTGAAAATTTGAAAATTCTTAAAAAATTCGTCGAAAATCTTGATGTCTCCGATCTCTTGTTTTGTACGTTTTTTCCACGTGTCTTGACATGCAAAGTATTCCTGCAAAGTTTGGTGAAGATCTGAGTATGTAGTTTTTGACCTCATCTGGAACCTCCTATCTGAAAATTTGAAAATTCTTAAAAAATTCGTCCAAAATTTTGATGTCTCCAATCTCTTGTTTTGTACGTTTTTTCCACGTGTCTTGACATCCAATGTATCCCTGCAATGTTTGGTGAAGATCTGAGTATGTAGTTTTTGACCTTATCTGGAACCTCCCATCTGAAAATTTGAAAATTCCTAAAAAATCCGTCCAAAATCTTGATGACCCCAATCTCTTGTTTTGTACGTTTTTTCCACGTGTCTTGACATCCAATGTATCCCTGCAAAGTTTGGTGAAGATCTGAGTATGTAGTTTTTGACCTTATCTGGAACCTCCTATCTGAAAATTTGAAAATTCTTAAAAAATTCGTCCAAAATCTTGATGTCTCCAATCTCTTGTTTTGTACGTTTTTTCCACGTGTCTTGATATCCAATGTATCATTGCAAAGTTTGGTGAAGATCTGAGTATGTAGTTTTTGATCTTATATGGAACCTCCTATCTGAAAATTTGAAAATTCTTAAAAAATTCGTCCAAAATCTTGATGTCTCCAATCTCTTGTTTTGTACGTTTTTTCCACGTGTCTTGATATCCAATGTATCCCTGCAAAGTTTGGTGAAGATCTGAGTATGTAGTTTTTGACCTTATATGGAACCTCCTATCTGAAAATTTGAAAATTCTTAAAAAATTCGTCCAAAATTTTGATGTCTCCAATCTCTTGTTTTGTACGTTTTTTCCACGTGTCTTGACATCCAATGTATCCCTGCAATGTTTGGTGAAGATCTGAGTATGTAGTTTTTGACCTTATCTGGAACCTCCCATCTGAAAATTTGAAAATTCCTAAAAAATCCGTCCAAAATCTTGATGACCCCAATCTCTTGTTTTGTACGTTTTTTCCACGTGTCTTGACATCCAATGTATCCATGCAAAGTTTGGTGAAGATCTGAGTATGTCGTTTTTGACCTTATCTGGAACATCCTTTCTGAAAATTTGAAAATTGTTAAAAAATTCGTCCAAAATCTTGATGTCTCCAATCTCTTGTTTTGTACGTTTTTTCCACGTGTCTTGACACATAATGTATCCATGCAAAGTTTGGTGAAGATCTGAGTATGTAGTTTTTGACCTTATATGGAACCTCCTATCTGAAAATTTGAAAATTCTTAAAAAATTCGTCCAAAATCTTGATGACCCCAATCTCTTGTTTTGTACGTTTTTTCCACGTGTCTTGACACATAATGTATCCATGCAAAGTTTGGTGAAGATCTGAGTATGTAGTTTTTGACCTTATATGGAACCTCCTATCTGAAAATTTGAAAATTCTTAAAAAATTCGTCCAAAATCTTGATGTCTCCAATCTCTTGTTTTGTACGTTTTTTCCACGTGTCTTGACATCCAATGTATCCCTGCAAAGTTTGGTGAAGATCTGAGTATGTAGTTTTTGACCTTATCTGGAACCTCCCATCTGAAAATTTGAAAATTCCTAAAAAATCCGTGCAAAATCTTGATGACCCCAATCTCTTGTTTTGTACGTTTTTTCCACGTGTCTTGACATCCAATGTATCCATGCAAAGTTTGGTGAAGATCTGAGTATGTCGTTTTTGACCTTATCTGGAACATCCTTTCTGAAAATTTGAAAATTGTTAAAAAATTCGTCCAAAATTTTGATGTCTCCAATCTCTTGTTTTGTACGTTTTTTCCACGTGTCTTGACATCCAATGTATTCCTGCAATGTTTGGTGAAGATCTGAGTATGTAGTTTTTGACCTTATATGGAACCTCCTATCTGAAAATTTGAAAATTCTTAAAAAATTCGACCAAAATCTTGATGTTCCGAATCCTATGTTTTGTATGTTTTTTCCACGTGTCTTGACATCCAATGTATCCATGCAAAGTTTGGTGAAGATCTGAGTATGTAGTTTTTGACCTTATATTGAACCTCCCATCTGAAAATTTGAAAATTGTTAAAAAATTCGTCCAAAATCTTGATGTCTCCAATCTCTTTTTTGTACGTTTTTTCCACGTGTCTTGACATCCAATGTATCCCTGCAAAGTTTGGTGAAGATCTGAGTATGTAGTTTTTGACCTTATCTGGAACCTCCCATCTGAAAATTTGAAAATTCTTAAAAAATTCGACCAAAATCTTGATGTCTCCAATCTTTTGTTTTGTACGTTTTTTCCACGTGTCTTGACACATAATGTATCCATGCAAAGTTTGGTGAAGATCTGAGTATGTAGTTTTTGACCTTATATGGAACCTCCTATCTGAAAATTTGAAAATTCTTAAAAAATTCGTCCAAAATCTTGATGTCTCCAATCTCTTGTTTTGTACGTTTTTTCCACGTGTCTTGACATCCAATGTATCCCTGCAAAGTTTGGTGAAGATCTGAGTATGTAGTTTTTGACCTTATCTGGAACCTCCCATCTGAAAATTTGAAAATTCCTAAAAAATCCGTGCAAAATCTTGATGACCCCAATCTCTTGTTTTGTACGTTTTTTCCACGTGTCTTGACATCCAATGTATTCCTGCAATGTTTGGTGAAGATCTGAGTATGTAGTTTTTGACCTTATATGGAACCTCCTATCTGAAAATTTGAAAATTCTTAAAAAATTCGACCAAAATCTTGATGTTCCGAATCCTATGTTTTGTATGTTTTTTCCACGTGTCTTGACATCCAATGTATCCATGCAAAGTTTGGTGAAGATCTGAGTATGTAGTTTTTGACCTTATATTGAACCTCCCATCTGAAAATTTGAAAATTCTTAAAAAATTCGTCCAAAATCTTGATGACCCCAATCTCTTGTTTTGTACGTTTTTTCCACGTGTCTTGACATCCAAAGTATCCCTGCAAAGTTTGGTGAAGATCTGAGTATGTAGTTTTTGACCTTATATGGAACCTCCTTTCTGAAAATTTGAGAATTCTTAAAAAATTCGTCCAAAATCTTGATGTCTCCAATCTCTTGTTTTGTACGTTTTTTCCACGTGTCTTGACATCCAATGTATCCATGCAAAGTTTGGTGAAGATCTGAGTATGTCGTTTTTGACCTTATCTGGAACATCCTTTCTGAAAATTTGAAAATTGTTAAAAAATTCGTCCAAAATTTTGATGTCTCCAATCTCTTGTTTTGTACGTTTTTTCCACGTGTCTTGACATCCAATGTATTCCTGCAATGTTTGGTGAAGATCTGAGTATGTAGTTTTTGACCTTATATGGAACCTCCTATCTGAAAATTTGAAAATTCTTAAAAAATTCGACCAAAATCTTGATGTTCCGAATCCTATGTTTTGTATGTTTTTTCCACGTGTCTTGACATCCAATGTATCCATGCAAAGTTTGGTGAAGATCTGAGTATGTAGTTTTTGACCTTATATTGAACCTCCCATCTGAAAATTTGAAAATTGTTAAAAAATTCGTCCAAAATCTTGATGTCTCCAATCTCTTTTTTGTACGTTTTTTCCACGTGTCTTGACATCCAATGTATCCCTGCAAAGTTTGGTGAAGATCTGAGTATGTAGTTTTTGACCTTATCTGGAACCTCCCATCTGAAAATTTGAAAATTCTTAAAAAATTCGACCAAAATCTTGATGTCTCCAATCTTTTGTTTTGTACGTTTTTTCCACGTGTCTTGACACATAATGTATCCATGCAAAGTTTGGTGAAGATCTGAGTATGTAGTTTTTGACCTTATATGGAACCTCCTATCTGAAAATTTGAAAATTCTTAAAAAATTCGTCCAAAATCTTGATGTCTCCAATCTCTTGTTTTGTACGTTTTTTCCACGTGTCTTGACATCCAATGTATCCCTGCAAAGTTTGGTGAAGATCTGAGTATGTAGTTTTTGACCTTATCTGGAACCTCCCATCTGAAAATTTGAAAATTCCTAAAAAATCCGTGCAAAATCTTGATGACCCCAATCTCTTGTTTTGTACGTTTTTTCCACGTGTCTTGACATCCAATGTATTCCTGCAATGTTTGGTGAAGATCTGAGTATGTAGTTTTTGACCTTATATGGAACCTCCTATCTGAAAATTTGAAAATTCTTAAAAAATTCGACCAAAATCTTGATGTTCCGAATCCTATGTTTTGTATGTTTTTTCCACGTGTCTTGACATCCAATGTATCCATGCAAAGTTTGGTGAAGATCTGAGTATGTAGTTTTTGACCTTATATTGAACCTCCCATCTGAAAATTTGAAAATTCTTAAAAAATTCGTCCAAAATCTTGATGACCCCAATCTCTTGTTTTGTACGTTTTTTCCACGTGTCTTGACATCCAAAGTATCCCTGCAAAGTTTGGTGAAGATCTGAGTATGTAGTTTTTGACCTTATATGGAACCTCCTTTCTGAAAATTTGAGAATTCTTAAAAAATTCGTCCAAAATCTTGATGTCTCCAATCTCTTGTTTTGTACGTTTTTTCCACGTGTCTTGACATCCAATGTATCCATGCAAAGTTTGGTGAAGATCTGAGTATGTCGTTTTTGACCTTATCTGGAACCTCCCATCTGAAAATTTGAAAATTCTTAAAAAATTCGTCGAAAATCTTGATGTCTCCAATCTTTTGTTTTGTACGTTTTTTCCACGTGTCTTGACATGCAAAGTATCCCTGCAACGTTTGGTGAAGATCTGAGTATGTAGTTTTTGACCTTATCTGGAACCTCCCATCTGAAAATTTGAAAATTCTTCAAAAATTCGTCGAAAATCTTGATGTCTCCAATCTCTTGTTTTGTACGTTTTTTCCACGTGTCTCGACCTCCAATGGATCCCTGCAAAGTTTGGTGAAGATCTGAGTATGTCGTTTTTGACCTTATCTGGAACATCCTTTCTGAAAATTTGAAAATTCTTAAAAAATTCGTCCAAAATCTTGATGTCTCCAATCTCTTGTTTTGTACGTTTTTTCCACGTGTCTTGACATCCAATGTATCCCTGCAAAGTTTGGTGAAGATCTGAGTATGTAGTTTTTGACCTTATCTGGAACCTCCCATCTGAAAATTTGAAAATTCTTAAAAAATTCGACCAATATCTTGATGTCTCCAATCTTTTGTTTTGTACGTTTTTTCCACGTGTCTTGACACATAATGTATCCATGCAAAGTTTGTGTGAAGATCTGAGTATGTAGTTTTTGACCTTATATGGAACCTCCTATCTGAAAATTTAAAAATTCTTAAAAAATTCGTCCAAAATCTTGATGTCTCCAATCTCTTGTTTTGTACGTTTTTTCCACGTGTCTTGACATGCAAAGTATCCCTGCAACGTTTGGTGAAGATCTGAGTATGTAGTTTTTGACCTTATCTGGAACCTCCTATCTGAAAATTTGAAAATTCTTCAAAAATTCGTCGAAAATCTTGATGACCCCAATCTCTTGTTTTGTACTTTTTTTCCACGTGTCTCGACCTCCAATGTATCCCTGCAAAGTTTGGTGAAGATCTGAGTATGTAGTTTTTGACCTTATATGGAACCTCCTATCTGAAAATTTGAAAATTCTTAAAAAATTCGTCCAAAATCTTGATGTCACCAATCCTATGTTTTGTATGTTTTTTCCACGTGTCTTGACATCCAATGTATCCATGCAAAGTTTGGTGAAGATCTGAGTATGTCGTTTTTGACCTTATCTGGAACCTCCCATCTGAAAATTTGAAAATTCTTAAAAAATTCGTCGAAAATCTTGATGTCTCCGATCTCTTGTTTTGTACGTTTTTTCCACGTGTCTTGTAATGCAAAGTATTCCTGCAAAGTTTGGTGAAGATCTGAGTATGTAGTTTTTGAACTCATCTGGAACCTCCTATCTGAAAATTTGAAAATTCTTAAAAAATTCGTCCAAAATTTTGATGTCTCCAATCTCTTGTTTTGTACGTTTTTTCCACGTGTCTTGACATCCAATGTATCCCTGCAATGTTTGGTGAAGATCTGAGTATGTAGTTTTTGACCTTATCTGGAACCTCCCATCTGAAAATTTGAAAATTCCTAAAAAATCCGTCCAAAATCTTGATGACCCCAATCTCTTGTTTTGTACGTTTTTTCCACGTGTCTTGACATCCAATGTATCCCTGCAAAGTTTGGTGAAGATCTGAGTATGTAGTTTTTGACCTTATATGGAACCTCCTATCTCAAAATTAGGAAATTCTTAAAAAATTCGTCCAAAATCTTGATGTCTCCAATCTCTTGTTTTGTACGTTTTTTCCACGTGTCTTGACATCCAATGTATCCCTGCAAAGTTTGGTGAAGATCTGAGTATGTAGTTTTTGACCTTATATTGAACCTCCCATCTGAAAATTTGAAAATTCTTAAAAAATTCGTCCAAAATCTTGATGTCTCCAATCTCTTGTTTTGTACGTTTTTTCCACGTGTCTTGATATCCAATGTATCCCTGCAAAGTTTGGTGAAGATCTGAGTATGTAGTTTTTGACCTTATATGGAACCTCCTATCTGAAAATTTGAAAATTCTTAAAAAATTCGTCCAAAATTTTGATGTCTCCAATCTCTTGTTTTGTACGTTTTTTCCACGTGTCTTGACATCCAATGTATTCCTGCAAAGTTTGGTGAAGATCTGAGTATGTAGTTTTTGACCTCATCTGGAACCTCCTATCTGAAAATTTGAAAATTCCTAAAAAATCCGTCCAAAATCTTGATGACCCCAATCTCTTGTTTTGTACGTTTTTTTCACGTGTCTTGACATCCAATGTATCCATGCAAAGTTTGGTGAAGATCTGAGTATGTCGTTTTTGACCTTATCTGGAACATCCTTTCTGAAAATTTGAAAATTCTTAAAAAATTCGTCCAAAATCTTGATGTCTCCAATCTCTTGTTTTGTTCGTTTTTTCCACGTGTCTTGACACATAATGTATCCATGCAAAGTTTGGTGAAGATCTGAGTATGTAGTTTTTGACCTTATATGGAACCTCCTATCTGAAAATTTGAAAATTCTTAAAAAATTCGTCCAAAATCTTGATGACCCCAATCTCTTGTTTTGTACGTTTTTTCCACGTGTCTTGACACATAATGTATCCATGCAAAGTTTGGTGAAGATCTGAGTATGTAGTTTTTGACCTTATATGGAACCTCCTATCTGAAAATTTGAAAATTCTTAAAAAATTCGTCCAAAATCTTGATGTCTCCAATCTCTTGTTTTGTACGTTTTTTCCACGTGTCTTGACATCCAATGTATCCCTGCAAAGTTTGGTGAAGATCTGAGTATGTAGTTTTTGACCTTATCTGGAACCTCCCATCTGAAAATTTGAAAATTCCTAAAAAATCCGTGCAAAATCTTGATGACCCCAATCTCTTGTTTTGTACGTTTTTTCCACGTGTCTTGACATCCAATGTATCCATGCAAAGTTTGGTGAAGATCTGAGTATGTCGTTTTTGACCTTATCTGGAACATCCTTTCTGAAAATTTGAAAATTGTTAAAAAATTCGTCCAAAATTTTGATGTCTCCAATCTCTTGTTTTGTACGTTTTTTCCACGTGTCTTGACATCCAATGTATTCCTGCAATGTTTGGTGAAGATCTGAGTATGTAGTTTTTGACCTTATATGGAACCTCCTATCTGAAAATTTGAAAATTCTTAAAAAATTCGACCAAAATCTTGATGTTCCGAATCCTATGTTTTGTATGTTTTTTCCACGTGTCTTGACATCCAATGTATCCATGCAAAGTTTGGTGAAGATCTGAGTATGTAGTTTTTGACCTTATATTGAACCTCCCATCTGAAAATTTGAAAATTGTTAAAAAATTCGTCCAAAATCTTGATGTCTCCAATCTCTTTTTTGTACGTTTTTTCCACGTGTCTTGACATCCAATGTATCCCTGCAAAGTTTGGTGAAGATCTGAGTATGTAGTTTTTGACCTTATCTGGAACCTCCCATCTGAAAATTTGAAAATTCTTAAAAAATTCGACCAAATTCTTGATGTCTCCAATCTTTTGTTTTGTACGTTTTTTCCACGTGTCTTGACACATAATGTATCCATGCAAAGTTTGGTGAAGATCTGAGTATGTAGTTTTTGACCTTATATGGAACCTCCTATCTGAAAATTTGAAAATTCTTAAAAAATTCGTCCAAAATCTTGATGTCTCCAATCTCTTGTTTTGTACGTTTTTTCCACGTGTCTTGACATCCAATGTATCCATGCAAAGTTTGGTGAAGATCTGAGTATGTCGTTTTTGACCTTATCTGGAACCTCCCATCTGAAAATTTGAAAATTCTTAAAAAATTCGTCGAAAATCTTGATGTCTCCAATCTTTTGTTTTGTACGTTTTTTCCACGTGTCTTGACATGCAAAGTATCCCTGCAACGTTTGATGAAGATCTGAGTATGTAGTTTTTGACCTTATCTGGAACCTCATATCTGAAAATTTGAAAATTCTTAAAAAATTCGTCGAAAATCTTGATGTCTCCAATCTCTTGTTTTGTACGTTTTTTCCACGTGTCTTGATATCCAATGTATCCCTGCAAAGTTTGGTGAAGATCTGAGTATGTCGTTTTTGACCTTATCTGGAACATCCTTTCTGAAAATTTGAAAATTGTTAAAAAATTCGTCCAAAATCTTGATGTCTCCAATCTCTTTTTTGTACGTTTTTTCCACGTGTCTTGACATCCAATGTATCCCTGCAAAGTTTGGTGAAGATCTGAGTATGTAGTTTTTGACCTTATCTGGAACCTCCCATCTGAAAATTTGAAAATTCTTAAAAAATTCGACCAAAATCTTGATGTCTCCAATCTTTTGTTTTGTACGTTTTTTCCACGTGTCTTGACACATAATGTATCCTTGCAAAGTTTGGTGAAGATCTGAGTATGTAGTTTTTGACCTTATATGGAACCTCCTATCTGAAAATTTGAAAATTCTTAAAAAATTCGTCCAAAATCTTGATGTCTCCAATCTCTTGTTTTGTACGTTTTTTCCACGTGTCTTGACATCCAATGTATCCCTGCAAAGTTTGGTGAAGATCTGAGTATGTAGTTTTTGACCTTATCTGGAAACTCCCATCTGAAAATTTGAAAATTCCTAAAAAATCCGTGCAAAATCTTGATGACCCCAATCTCTTGTTTTGTACGTTTTTTCCACGTGTCTTGACATCCAATGTATCCATGCAAAGTTTGGTGAACATCTGAGTATGTCGTTTTTGACCTTATCTGGAACATCCTTTCTGAAAATTTGAAAATTGTTAAAAAATTCGACCAAAATCTTGATGTCTCCAATCTTTTGTTTTGTACGTTTTTTCCACGTGTCTTGACACATAATGTATCCATGCAAAGTTTGGTGAAGATCTGAGTATGTAGTTTTTGACCTTATATGGAACCTCCTATCTGAAAATTTGAAAATTCTTAAAAAATTCGTCCAAAATCTTGATGTCTCCAATCTCTTGTTTTGTACGTTTTTTCCACGTGTCTTGACATCCAATGTATCCATGCAAAGTTTGGTGAAGATCTGAGTATGTCGTTTTTGACCTTATCTGGAACATCCTTTCTGAAAATTTGAAAATTGTTAAAAAATTCGTCCAAAATTTTGATGTCTCCAATCTCTTGTTTTGTACGTTTTTTCCACGTGTCTTGACATCCAATGTATTCCTGCAATGTTTGGTGAAGATCTGAGTATGTAGTTTTTGACCTTATATGGAACCTCCTATCTGAAAATTTGAAAATTCTTAAAAAATTCGACCAAAATCTTGATGTTCCGAATCCTATGTTTTGTATGTTTTTTCCACGTGTCTTGACATCCAATGTATCCATGCAAAGTTTGGTGAAGATCTGAGTATGTAGTTTTTGACCTTATATTGAACCTCCCATCTGAAAATTTGAAAATTGTTAAAAAATTCGTCCAAAATCTTGATGTCTCCAATCTCTTTTTTGTACGTTTTTTCCACGTGTCTTGACATCCAATGTATCCCTGCAAAGTTTGGTGAAGATCTGAGTATGTAGTTTTTGACCTTATCTGGAACCTCCCATCTGAAAATTTGAAAATTCTTAAAAAATTCGACCAAAATTTTGATGTCTCCAATCTTTTGTTTTGTACGTTTTTTCCACGTGTCTTGACACATAATGTATCCATGCAAAGTTTGGTGAAGATCTGAGTATGTAGTTTTTGACCTTATATGGAACCTCCTATCTGAAAATTTGAAAATTCTTAAAAAATTCGTCCAAAATCTTGATGTCTCCAATCTCTTGTTTTGTACGTTTTTTCCACGAGTCTTGACATCCAATGTATCCCTGCAAAGTTTGGTGAAGATCTGAGTATGTAGTTTTTGACCTTATCTGGAACCTCCCATCTGAAAATTTGAAAATTCCTAAAAAATCCGTGCAAAATCTTGATGACCCCAATCTCTTGTTTTGTACGTTTTTTCCACGTGTCTTGACATCCAATGTATTCCTGCAATGTTTGGTGAAGATCTGAGTATGTAGTTTTTGACCTTATATGGAACCTCCTATCTGAAAATTTGAAAATTCTTAAAAAATTCGACCAAAATCTTGATGTTCCGAATCCTATGTTTTGTATGTTTTTTCCACGTGTCTTGACATCCAATGTATCCATGCAAAGTTTGGTGAAGATCTGAGTATGTAGTTTTTGACCTTATATTGAACCTCCCATCTGAAAATTTGAAAATTCTTAAAAATTTCGTCCAAAATCTTGATGACACCAATCTCTTGTTTTGTACGTTTTTTCCACGTGTCTTGACATCCAAAGTATCCCTGCAAAGTTTGGTGAAGATCTGAGTATGTAGTTTTTGACCTTTTATGGAACCTCCTTTCTGAAAATTTGAGAATTCTTAAAAAATTCGTCCAAAATCTTGATGTCTCCAATCTCTTGTTTTGTACGTTTTTTCCACGTGTCTTGACATCCAATGTATCCATGCAAAGTTTGGTGAAGATCTGAGTATGTCGTTTTTGACCTTATCTGGAACCTCCCATCTGAAAATTTGAAAATTCTTAAAAAATTCGTCGAAAATCTTGATGTCTCCAATCTTTTGTTTTGTACGTTTTTTCCACGTGTCTTGACATGCAAAGTATCCCTGCAACGTTTGGTGAAGATCTGAGTATGTAGTTTTTGACCTTATCTGGAACCTCATATCTGAAAATTTGAAAATTCTTAAAAAATTCGTCGAAAATCTTGATGTCTCCAATCTCTTGTTTTGTACGTTTTTTCCACGTGTCTTGATATCCAATGTATCCCTGCAAAGTTTGGTGAAGATCTGAGTATGTCGTTTTTGACCTTATCTGGAACATCCTTTCTGAAAATTTGAAAATTGTTAAAAAATTCGTCCAAAATCTTGATGTCTCCAATCTCTTTTTTGTTCGTTTTTTCCACGTGTCTTGACATCCAATGTATCCCTGCAAAGTTTGGTGAAGATCTGAGTATGTAGTTTTTGACCTTATCTGGAACCTCCCATCTGAAAATTTGAAAATTCTTAAAAAATTCGACCAAAATCTTGATGTCTCCAATCTTTTGTTTTGTACGTTTTTTCCACGTGTCTTGACACATAATGTATCCATGCAAAGTTTGGTGAAGATCTGAGTATGTAGTTTTTGACCTTATATGGAACCTCCTATCTGAAAATTTGAAAATTCTTAAAAAATTCGTCCAAAATCTTGATGTCTCCAATCTCTTGTTTTGTACGTTTTTTCCACGTGTCTTGACATCCAATGTATCCCTGCAAAGTTTGGTGAAGATCTGAGTATGTAGTTTTTGACCTTATCTGGAACCTCCCATCTGAAAATTTGAAAATTCCTAAAAAATCCGTGCAAAATCTTGATGACCCCAATCTCTTGTTTTGTACGTTTTTTCCACGTGTCTTGACATCCAATGTATCCATGCAAAGTTTGGTGAACATCTGAGTATGTCGTTTATGACCTTATCTTTAACATCCTTTCTGAAAATTTGAAAATTGTTAAAAAATTCGACCAAAATCTTGATGTCTCCAATCTTTTGTTTTGTACGTTTTTTCCACGTGTCTTGACACATAATGTATCCATGCAAAGTTTGGTGAAGATCTGAGTATGTAGTTTTTGACCTTATATGGAACCTCCTATCTGAAAATTTGAAAATTCTTAAAAAATTCGTCCAAAATCTTGATGTCTCCAATCTCTTGTTTTGTACGTTTTTTCCACGTGTCTTGACATCCAATGTATCCCTGCAAAGTTTGGTGAAGATCTGAGTATGTAGTTTTTGACCTTATCTGGAACCTCCCATCTGAAAATTTGAAAATTCCTAAAAAATCCGTGCAAAATCTTGATGACCCCAATCTCTTGTTTTGTACGTTTTTTCCACGTGTCTTGACATCCAATGTATTCCTGCAATGTTTGGTGAAGATCTGAGTATGTAGTTTTTGACCTTATATGGAACCTCCTATCTGAAAATTTGAAAATTCTTAAAAAATTCGACCAAAATCTTGATGTTCCGAATCCTATGTTTTGTATGTTTTTTCCACGTGTCTTGACATCCAATGTATCCATGCAAAGTTTGGTGAAGATCTGAGTATGTAGTTTTTGACCTTATATTGAACCTCCCATCTGAAAATTTGAAAATTCTTAAAAAATTCGTCCAAAATCTTGATGACCCCAATCTCTTGTTTTGTACGTTTTTTCCACGTGTCTTGACATCCAAAGTATATCTGCAAAGTTTGGTGAAGATCTGAGTATGTAGTTTTTGACCTTTTATGGAACCTCCTTTCTGAAAATTTGAGAATTCTTAAAAAATTCGTCCAAAATCTTGATGTCTCCAATCTCTTGTTTTGTACGTTTTTTCCACGTGTCTTGACATCCAATGTATCCATGCAAAGTTTGGTGAAGATCTGAGTATGTCGTTTTTGACCTTATCTGGAACCTCCCATCTGAAAATTTGAAAATTCTTAAAAAATTCGTCGAAAATCTTGATGTCTCCAATCTTTTGTTTTGTACGTTTTTTCCACGTGTCTTGACATGCAAAGTATCCCTGCAACGTTTGGTGAAGATCTAAGTATGTAGTTTTTGACCTTATCTGGAACCTCATATCTGAAAATTTGAAAATTCTTAAAAAATTCGTCGAAAATCTTGATGTCTCCAATCTCTTGTTTTGTACGTTTTTTCCACGTGTCTTGATATCCAATGTATCCCTGCAAAGTTTGGTGAAGATCTGAGTATGTCGTTTTTGACCTTATCTGGAACATCCTTTCTGAAAATTTGAAAATTGTTAAAAAATTCGTCCAAAATCTTGATGTCTCCAATCTCTTTTTTGTACGTTTTTTCCACGTGTCTTGACATCCAATGTATCCCTGCAAAGTTTGGTGAAGATCTGAGTATGTAGTTTTTGACCTTATCTGGAACCTCCCATCTGAAAATTTGAAAATTCTTAAAAAATTCGACCAAAATCTTGATGTCTCCAATCTTTTGTTTTGTACGTTTTTTCCACGTGTCTTGACACATAATGTATCCATGCAAAGTTTGGTGAAGATCTGAGTATGTAGTTTTTGACCTTATATGGAACCTCCTATCTGAAAATTTGAAAATTCTTAAAAAATTCGTCGAAAATCTTGATGTCTCCAATCTCTTGTTTTGTACGTTTTTTCCACGTGTCTTGACATCCAATGTATCCCTGCAAAGTTTGGTGAAGATCTGAGTATGTAGTTTTTGACCTTATCTGGAACCTCCCATCTGAAAATTTGAAAATTCCTAAAAAATCCGTGCAAAATCTTGATGACCCCAATCTCTTGTTTTGTACGTTTTTTCCACGTGTCTTGACATCCAATGTATCCATGCAAAGTTTGGTGAACATCTGAGTATGTCGTTTTTGACCTTATCTGGAACATCCTTTCTGAAAATTTGAAAATTGTTAAAAAATTCGTCCAAAATCTTGATGTCTCCAATCTCTTTTTTGTACGTTTTTTCCACGTGTCTTGACATCCAATGTATCCCTGCAAAGTTTGGTGAAGATCTGAGTATGTAGTTTTTGACCTTATCTGGAACCTCCCATCTGAAAATTTGAAAATTCTTCAAAAATTCGTCGAAAATCTTGATGTCTCCAATCTCTTGTTTTGTACGTTTTTTCCACGTGTCTCGACCTCCAATGGATCCCTGCAAAGTTTGGTGAAGATCTGAGTATGTCGTTTTTGACCTTATCTGGAACATCCTTTCTGAAAATTTGAAAATTCTTAAAAAATTCGTCCAAAATCTTGATGTCTCCAATCTCTTGTTTTGTACGTTTTTTCCACGTGTCTTGACATCCAATGTATCCCTGCAAAGTTTGGTGAAGATCTGAGTATGTAGTTTTTGACCTTATCTGGAACCTCCCATCTGAAAATTTGAAAATTCTTAAAAAATTCGACCAATATCTTGATGTCTCCAATCTTTTGTTTTGTACGTTTTTTCCACGTGTCTTGACACATAATGTATCCATGCAAAGTTTGGTGAAGATCTGAGTATGTAGTTTTTGACCTTATATGGAACCTCCTATCTGAAAATTTGAAAATTCTTAAAAAATTCGTCCAAAATCTTGATGTCTCCAATCTCTTGTTTTGTACGTTTTTTCCACGTGTCTTGACATGCAAAGTATCCCTGCAACGTTTGGTGAAGATCTGAGTATGTAGTTTTTGACCTTATCTGGAACCTCCTATCTGAAAATTTGAAAATTCTTCAAAAATTCGTCGAAAATCTTGATGTCTCCAATCTCTTGTTTTGTACGTTTTTTCCACGTGTCTTGACATCCAATGTATCCCTGCAATGTTTGGTGGAGATCTGAGTATGTAGTTTTTGACCTTATCTGGGACCTCCTATCAGAAAATTTGAAAATTCTTCAAAAATTCGTCCAAAATCTTGATGTCTCCAATCTCTTGTTTTGTACGTTTTTTCCACGTGTCTTGACATCCAATGTATCCATGCAAAGTTTGGTGAAGATCTGAGTATGTCGTTTTTGACCTTATCTGGAACCTCCCATCTGAAAATTTGAAAATTCTTAAAAAATTCGTCGAAAATCTTGATGTCTCCAATCTTTTGTTTTGTACGTTTTTTCCACGTGTCTTGACATGCAAAGTATCCCTGCAACGTTTGGTGAAGATCTGAGTATGTAGTTTTTGACCTTATCTGGAACCTCATATCTGAAAATTTGAAAATTCTTAAAAAATTCGTCGAAAATCTTGATGTCTCCAATCTCTTGTTTTGTACGTTTTTTCCACGTGTCTTGATATCCAATGTATCCCTGCAAAGTTTGTTGAAGATCTGAGTATGTCGTTTTTGACCTTATCTGGAACATCCTTTCTGAAAATTTGAAAATTGTTAAAAAATTCGTCCAAAATCTTGATGTCTCCAATCTCTTTTTTGTACGTTTTTTCCACGTGTCTTGACATCCAATGTATCCCTGCAAAGTTTGGTGAAGATCTGAGTATGTAGTTTTTGACCTTATCTGGAACCTCCCATCTGAAAATTTGAAAATTCTTAAAAAATTCGACCAAAATCTTGATGTCTCCAATCTTTTGTTTTGTACGTTTTTTCCACGTGTCTTGACACATAATGTATCCATGCAAACTTTGGTGAAGATCTGAGTATGTAGTTTTTGACCTTATATGGAACCTCCTATCTGAAAATTTGAAAATTCTTAAAAAATTCGTCCAAAATCTTGATGTCTCCAATCTCTTGTTTTGTACGTTTTTTCCACGTGTCTTGACATCCAATGTATCCCTGCAAAGTTTGGTGAAGATCTGAGTATGTAGTTTTTGACCTTATCTGGAACCTCCCATCTGAAAATTTGAAAATTCCTAAAAAATCCGTGCAAAATCTTGATGACCCCAATCTCTTGTTTTGTACGTTTTTTCCACGTGTCTTGACATCCAATGTATCCATGCAAAGTTTGGTGAAGATCTGAGTATGTCGTTTTTGACCTTATCTGGAACATCCTTTCTGAAAATTTGAAAATTGTTAAAAAATTCGTCCAAAATCTTGATGTCTCCAATCTCTTTTTTGTACGTTTTTTCCACGTGTCTTGACATCCAATGTATCCCTGCAATGTTTGGTGAAGATCTGAGTATGTAGTTTTTGACCTTATCTGGAACCTCCCATCTGAAAATTTGAAAATTCCTAAAAAATCCGTCCAAAATCTTGATGACCCCAATCTCTTGTTTTGTACGTTTTTTCCACGTGTCTTGACATCCAATGTATCCATGCAAAGTTTGGTGAAGATCTGAGTATGTCGTTTTTGACCTTATCTGGAACATCCTTTCTGAAAATTTGAAAATTGTTAAAAAATTCGTCCAAAATCTTGATGTCTCCAATCTCTTGTTTTGTACGTTTTTTCCACGTGTCTTGACACATAATGTATCCATGCAAAGTTTGGTGAAGATCTGAGTATGTAGTTTTTGACCTTATATGGAACCTCCTATCTGAAAATTTGAAAATTCTTAAAAAATTCCTCCAAAATCTTGATGACCCCAATCTCTTGTTTTGTACGTTTTTTCCACGTGTCTTGACACATAATGTATCCATGCAAAGTTTGGTGAAGATCTGAGTATGTAGTTTTTGACCTTATATGGAACCTCCTATCTGAAAATTTGAAAATTCTTAAAAAATTCGTCCAAAATCTTGATGTCTCCAATCTCTTGTTTTGTACGTTTTTTCCACGTGTCTTGACATCCAATGTATCCCTGCAAAGTTTGGTGAAGATCTGAGTATGTAGTTTTTGACCTTATCTGGAACCTCCCATCTGAAAATTTGAAAATTCCTAAAAAATCCGTGCAAAATCTTGATGACCCCAATCTCTTGTTTTGTACGTTTTTTCCACGTGTCTTGACATCCAATGTATCCATGCAAAGTTTGGTGAAGATCTGAGTATGTCGTTTTTGACCTTATCTGGAACATCCTTTCTGAAAATTTGAAAATTGTTAAAAAATTCGTCCAAAATTTTGATGTCTCCAATCTCTTGTTTTGTACGTTTTTTCCACGTGTCTTGACATCCAATGTATTCCTGCAATGTTTGGTGAAGATCTGAGTATGTAGTTTTTGACCTTATATGGAACCTCCTATCTGAAAATTTGAAAATTCTTAAAAAATTCGACCAAAATCTTGATGTTCCGAATCCTATGTTTTGTATGTTTTTTCCACGTGTCTTGACATCCAATGTATCCATGCAAAGTTTGGTGAAGATCTGAGTATGTAGTTTTTGACCTTATATTGAACCTCCCATCTGAAAATTTGAAAATTGTTAAAAAATTCGTCCAAAATCTTGATGTCTCCAATCTCTTGTTTTGTACGTTTTTTCCACGTGTCTTGACATCCAATGTATCCCTGCAAAGTTTGGTGAAGATCTGAGTATGTAGTTTTTGACCTTATCTGGAACCTCCCATCTGAAAATTTGAAAATTCTTAAAAAATTCGACCAAAATCTTGATGTCTCCAATCTTTTGTTTTGTACGTTTTTTCCACGTGTCTTGACACATAATGTATCCATGCAAAGTTTGGTGAAGATCTGAGTATGTAGTTTTTGACCTTATATGGAACCTCCTATCTGAAAATTTGAAAATTCTTAAAAAATTCGTCCAAAATCTTGATGTCTCCAATCTCTTGTTTTGTACGTTTTTTCCACGTGTCTTGACATCCAATGTATCCCTGCAAAGTTTGGTGAAGATCTGAGTATGTAGTTTTTGACCTTATCTGGAACCTCCCATCTGAAAATTTGAAAATTCCTAAAAAATCCGTGCAAAATCTTGATGACCCCAATCTCTTGTTTTGTACGTTTTTTCCACGTGTCTTGACATCCAATGTATTCCTGCAATGTTTGGTGAAGATCTGAGTATATAGTTTTTGACCTTATATGGAACCTCCTATCTGAAAATTTGAAAATTCTTAAAAAATTCGACCAAAATCTTGATGTTCCGAATCCTATGTTTTGTATGTTTTTTCCACGTGTCTTGACATCCAATGTATCCATGCAAAGTTTGGTGAAGATCTGAGTATGTAGTTTTTGACCTTATATTGAACCTCCCATCTGAAAATTTGAAAATTCTTAAAAAATTCGTCCAAAATCTTGATGACCCCAATCTCTTGTTTTGTACGTTTTTTCCACGTGTCTTGACATCCAAAGTATCCCTGCAAAGTTTGGTGAAGATCTGAGTATGTAGTTTTTGACCTTATATGGAACCTCCTTTCTGAAAATTTGAGAATTCTTAAAAAATTCGTCCAAAATCTTGATGTCTCCAATCTCTTGTTTTGTACGTTTTTTCCACGTGTCTTGACATCCAATGTATCCATGCAAAGTTTGGTGAAGATCTGAGTATGTCGTTTTTGACCTTATCTGGAACCTCCCATCTGAAAATTTGAAAATTCTTAAAAAATTCGTCGAAAATCTTGATGTCTCCAATCTTTTGTTTTGTACGTTTTTTCCACGTGTCTTGACATGCAAAGTATCCCTGCAACGTTTGGTGAAGATCTGAGTATGTAGTTTTTGACCTTATCTGGAACCTCCTATCTGAAAATTTGAAAATTCTTAAAAAATTCGTCGAAAATCTTGATGTCTCCAATCTCTTGTTTTGTACGTTTTTTCCACGTGTCTTGATATCCAATGTATCCCTGCAAAGTTTGGTGAAGATCTGAGTATGTCGTTTTTGACCTTATCTGGAACATCCTTTCTGAAAATTTGAAAATTGTTAAAAAATTCGTCCAAAATCTTGATGTCTCCAATCTCTTTTTTGTACGTTTTTTCCACGTGTCTTGACATCCAATGTATCCCTGCAAAGTTTGGTGAAGATGTGAGTATGTAGTTTTTGACCTTATCTGGAACCTCCCATCTGAAAATTTGAAAATTCTTAAAAAATTCGACCAAAATCTTGATGTCTCCAATCTTTTGTTTTGTACGTTTTTTCCACGTGTCTTGACACATAATGTATCCATGCAAAGTTTGGTGAAGATCTGAGTATGTAGTTTTTGACCTTATATGGAACCTCCTATCTGAAAATTTGAAAATTCTTAAAAAATTCGTCCAAAATCTTGATGTCTCCAATCTCTTGTTTTGTACGTTTTTTCCACGTGTCTTGACATCCAATGTATCCCTGCAAAGTTTGGTGAAGATCTGAGTATGTAGTTTTTGACATTATCTGGAACCTCCCATCTGAAAATTTGAAAATTCCTAAAAAATCCGTGCAAAATCTTGATGACCCCAATCTCTTGTTTTGTACGTTTTTTCCACGTGTCTTGACATCCAATGTATCCATGCAAAGTTTGGTGAAGATCTGAGTATGTCGTTTTTGACCTTATCTGGAACATCCTTTCTGAAAATTTGAAAATTGTTAAAAAATTCGTCCAAAATCTTGATGTCTCCAATCTCTTTTTTGTACGTTTTTTCCACGTGTCTTGACATCCAATGTATCCCTGCAAAGTTTGGTGAAGATCTGAGTATGTAGTTTTTGACCTTATATGGAACCTCCCATCTGAAAATTTGAAAATTCCTAAAAAATCCGTCTAAAATCTTGATGTCCCCAATCCTATGTCTTGTATGTTTTTTCCACGTGTCTTGACATCCAATGTATCCCTGCAAAGTTTGGTGAAGATCTGAGTATGTAGTTTTTGACCTTATATGGAACCTCCTATCTGAAAATTTGAAAATTCTTAAAAAATTCGTCCAAAATCTTGATGTCTCCAATCTCTTGTTTTGTACGTTTTTTCCACGTGTCTTGACATGCAAAGTATCCCTGCAACGTTTGGTGAAGATCTGAGTATGTAGTTTTTGACCTTATCTGGAACCTCCTATCTGAAAATTTGAAAATTCTTCAAAAATTCGTCGAAAATCTTGATGTCTCCAATCTCTTGTTTTGTACGTTTTTTCCACGTGTCTTGACATCCAATGTATCCCTGCAATGTTTGGTGGAGATCTGAGTATGTAGTTTTTGACCTTATATGGAACCTCCTATCTGAAAATTTGAAAATTCTTAAAAAATTCGTCCAAAATCTTGATGTCACCAATCCTATGTTTTGTATGTTTTTTCCACGTGTCTTGACATCCAATGTATCCATGCAAAGTTTGGTGAAGATCTGAGTATGTCGTTTTTGACCTTATCTGGAACCTCCCATCTGAAAATTTGAAAATTCTTAAAAAATTCGTCGAAAATCTTGATGTCTCCGATCTCTTGTTTTGTACGTTTTTTCCACGTGTCTTGACATGCAAAGTATTCCTGCAAAGTTTGGTGAAGATCTGAGTATGTAGTTTTTGACCTCATCTGGAACCTCCTATCTGAAAATTTGAAAATTCTTAAAAAATTCGTCCAAAATCTTGATGACCCCAATCTCTTGTTTTGTACGTTTTTTCCACGTGTCTTGACATCCAATGTATCCCTGCAAAGTTTGGTGAAGATCTGAGTATGTAGTTTTTGACCTTATCTGGAACCTCCTATCTGAAAATTTGAAAATTCTTAAAAAATTCGTCCAAAATCTTGATGTCTCCAATCTCTTGTTTTGTACGTTTTTTCCACGTGTCTTGATATCCAATGTATCCCTGCAAAGTTTGGTGAAGATCTGAGTATGTAGTTTTTGACCTTATATGGAACCTCCTATCTGAAAATTTGAAAATTCTTAAAAAATTCGTCCAAAATCTTGATGTCTCCAATCTCTTGTTTTGTACGTTTTTTCCACGTGTCTTGACATCCAATGTATCCCTGCAAAGTTTGGTGAAGATCTGAGTATGTAGTTTTTGACCTTATATTGAACCTCCCATCTGAAAATTTGAAAATTCTTAAAAAATTCGTCCAAAATCTTGATGTCTCCAATCTCTTGTTTTGTACGTTTTTTCCACGTGTCTTGATATCCAATGTATCCCTGCAAAGTTTGGTGAAGATCTGAGTATGTAGTTTTTGACCTTATATGGAACCTCCTATCTGAAAATTTGAAAATTCTTAAAAAATTCGTCCAAAATTTTGATGTCTCCAATCTCTTGTTTTGTACGTTTTTTCCACGTGTCTTGACATCCAATGTATTCCTGCAAAGTTTGGTGAAGATCTGAGTATGTAGTTTTTGACCTCATCTGGAACCTCCTATCTGAAAATTTGAAAATTCCTAAAAAATCCGTCCAAAATCTTGATGACCCCAATCTCTTGTTTTGTACGTTTTTTCCACGTGTCTTGACATCCAATGTATCCATGCAAAGTTTGGTGAAGATCTGAGTATGTCGTTTTTGACCTTATCTGGAACATCCTTTCTGAAAATTTGAAAATTCTTAAAAAATTCGTCCAAAATCTTGATGTCTCCAATCTCTTGTTTTGTACGTTTTTTCCACGTGTCTTGACACATAATGTATCCATGCAAAGTTTGGTGAAGATCTGAGTATGTAGTTTTTGACCTTATATGGAACCTCCTATCTGAAAATTTGAAAATTCTTAAAAAATTCGTCCAAAATCTTGATGACCCCAATCTCTTGTTTTGTACGTTTTTTCCACGTGTCTTGACACATAATGTATCCATGCAAAGTTTGGTGAAGATCTGAGTATGTAGTTTTTGACCTTATATGGAACCTCCTATCTGAAAATTTGAAAATTCTTAAAAAATTCTTCCAAAATCTTGATGTCTCCAATCTCTTGTTTTGTACGTTTTTTCCACGTGTCTTGACATCCAATGTATCCCTGCAAAGTTTGGTGAAGATCTGAGTATGTAGTTTTTGACCTTATCTGGAACCTCCCATCTGAAAATTTGAAAATTCCTAAAAAATCCGTGCAAAATCTTGATGACCCCAATCTCTTGTTTTGTACGTTTTTTCCACGTGTCTTGACATCCAATGTATCCATGCAAAGTTTGGTGAAGATCTGAGTATGTCGTTTTTGACCTTATCTGGAACATCCTTTCTGAAAATTTGAAAATTGTTAAAAAATTCGTCCAAAATTTTGATGTCTCCAATCTCTTGTTTTGTACGTTTTTTCCACGTGTCTTGACATCCAATGTATTCCTGCAATGTTTGGTGAAGATCTGAGTATGTAGTTTTTGACCTTATATGGAACCTCCTATCTGAAAATTTGAAAATTCTTAAAAAATTCGACCAAAATCTTGATGTTCCGAATCCTATGTTTTGTATGTTTTTTCCACGTGTCTTGACATCCAATGTATCCATGCAAAGTTTGGTGAAGATCTGAGTATGTAGTTTTTGACCTTATATTGAACCTCCCATCTGAAAATTTGAAAATTGTTAAAAAATTCGTCCAAAATCTTGATGTCTCCAATCTCTTCTTTGTACGTTTTTTCCACGTGTCTTGACATCCAATGTATCCCTGCAAAGTTTGGTGAAGATCTGAGTATGTAGTTTTTGACCTTATCTGGAACCTCCCATCTGAAAATTTGAAAATTCTTAAAAAATTCGACCAAAATCTTGATGTCTCCAATCTTTTGTTTTGTACGTTTTTTCCACGTGTCTTGACACATAATGTATCCATGCAAAGTTTGGTGAAGATCTGAGTATGTAGTTTTTGACCTTATATGGAACCTCCTATCTGAAAATTTGAAAATTCTTAAAAAATTCGTCCAAAATCTTTATGTCTCCAATCTCTTGTTTTGTACGTTTTTTCCACGTGTCTTGACATCCAATGTATCCCTGCAAAGTTTGGTGAAGATCTGAGTATGTAGTTTTTGACCTTATCTGGAACCTCCCATCTGAAAATTTGAAAATTCTTAAAAAATTCGTCCAAAATCTTGATGACCCCAATCTCTTGTTTTGTACCTTTTTTCCACGTGTCTTGACATCCAAAGTATCCCTGCAAAGTTTGGTGAAGATCTGAGTATGTAGTTTTTGACCTTATATGGAACCTCCTTTCTGAAAATTTGAGAATTCTTAAAAAATTCGTCCAAAATCTTGATGTCTCCAATCTCTTGTTTTGTACGTTTTTTCCACGTGTCTTGACATCCAATGTATCCATGCAAAGTTTGGTGAAGATCTGAGTATGTCGATTTTGACCTTATCTGGAACCTCCCATCTGAAAATTTGAAAATTCTTAAAAAATTCGTCGAAAATCTTGATGTCTCCAATCTTTTGTTTTGTACGTTTTTTCCACGTGTCTTGACATGCAAAGTATCCCTGCAACGTTTGGTGAAGATCTGAGTATGTAGTTTTTGACCTTATCTGGAACCTCCTATCTGAAAATTTGAAAATTCTTAAAAAATTCGTCGAAAATCTTGATGTCTCCAATCTCTTGTTTTGTACGTTTTTTCCACGTGTCTTGATATCCAATGTATCCTTGCAAAGTTTGGTGAAGATCTGAGTATGTCGTTTTTGACCTTATCTGGAACATCCTTTCTGAAAATTTGAAAATTGTTAAAAAATTCGTCCAAAATCTTGATGTCTCCAATCTCTTTTTTGTACGTTTTTTCCACGTGTCTTGACATCCAATGTATCCCTGCAAAGTTTGGTGAAGATCTGAGTATGTAGTTTTTGACCTTATCTGGAACCTCCCATCTGAAAATTTGAAAATTCTTAAAAAATTCGACCAAAATCTTGATGTCTCCAATCTTTTGTTTTGTACGTTTTTTCCACGTGTCTTGACACATAATGTATCCATGCAAAGTTTGGTGAAGATTTGAGTATGTAGTTTTTGACCTTATATGGAACCTCCTATCTGAAAATTTGAAAATTCTTAAAAAATTCGTCCAAAATCTTGATGTCTCCAATCTCTTGTTTTGTACGTTTTTTCCACGTGTCTTGACATCCAATGTATCCCTGCAAAGTTTGGTGAAGATCTGAGTATGTAGTTTTTGACCTTATCTGGAACCTCCCATCTGAAAATTTGAAAATTCCTAAAAAATCCGTGCAAAATCTTGATGACCCCAATCTCTTGTTTTGTACGTTTTTTCCACGTGTCTTGACATCCAATGTATCCATGCAAAGTTTGTTGAAGATCTGAGTATGTCGTTTTTGACCTTATCTGGAACATCCTTTCTGAAAATTTGAAAATTGTTAAAAAAATTCGTCCAAAATCTTGATGTCTCCAATCTCTTTTTTGTACGTTTTTTCCACGTGTCTTGACATCCAATGTATCCCTGCAAAGTTTGGTGAAGATCTGAGTATGTAGTTTTTGACCTTATCTGGAACCTCCCATCTGAAAATTTGAAAATTCTTAAAAAATTCGTCGAAAATCTTGATGTCTCCGATCTCTTGTTTTGTACGTTTTTTCCACGTGTCTTGACATGCAAAGTATTCCTGCAAAGTTTGGTGAAGATCTGAGTATGTAGTTTTTGACCTCATCTGGAACCTCCTATCTGAAAATTTGAAAATTCTTAAAAAATTCGTCCAAAATTTTGATGTCTCCAATCTCTTGTTTTGTACGTTTTTTCCACGTGTCTTGACATCCAATGTATCCCTGCAAAGTTTGGTGAAGATCTGAGTATGTAGTTTTTGACCTTATCTGGAACCTCCCATCTGAAAATTTGAAAATTCTTAAAAAATTCGTCGAAAATCTTGATGTCTCCGATCTCTTGTTTTGTACGTTTTTTTCCACGTGTCTTGACATCCAATGTATCCCTGCAAAGTTTGGTGAAGATCTGAGTATGTAGTTTTTGACCTTATATGGAACCTCCTTTCTGAAAATTTGAAAATTCTCAAAAAATTCGTCCATAATCTTGATGTCTCCAATCTCTTGTTTTGTACGTTTTTTCCACGTGTCTTGACATCCAATGTATCCCTGCAAAGTTTGGTGAAGATCTGAGTATGTCGTTTTTGACCTTATCTTTAACCTCCCATCTGAAAATTTGAAAATTCTTAAAAAATTCGTCGAAAATCTTGATGTCTCCAATCTTTTGTTTTGTACGTTTTTTCCACGTGTCTTGAAATGCAAAGTATCCCTGCAACGTTTGGTGAAGATCTGAGTATGTAGTTTTTGACCTTATCTGGAACCTCCTATCTGAAAATTTGAAAATTCTTCAAAAATTCGTCGAAAATCTTGATGTCTCCAATCTCTTGTTTTGTACGTTTTTCCACGTGTCTTGACATCCAATGTATTCCTGCAATGTTTGGTGGAGCTCTGAGTATGTAGTTTTAGACCTTATCTGGAACCTCCTATCTGAAAATTTGAAAATTCTTCAAAAATTCGTCCAAAATCTTGATGTCTCCAATCTCTTGTTTTGTACGTTTTTTCCACGTGTCTCGACCTCCAAAGGATCCCTGCAAAGTTTGGTGAAGATCTGAGTATGTCGTTTTTGACCTTATCTGGAACATCCTTTCTGAAAATTTGAAAATTCTTAAAAAATTCGTCGAAAATCTTGATGTCTCCAATCTCTTGTTTTGTACGTTTTTTCCACGTGTCTTGACATCCAATGTATCCCTGCAAAGTTTGGTGAAGATCTGAGTATGTAGTTTTTGACCTTATATGGAACCTCCTATCTGAAAATTTGAAAATTCTTAAAAAATTCGTCCAAAATCTTGATGTCTCCAATCTCTTGTTTTGTACGTTTTTTCCACGTGTCTCGACCTCCAATGGATCCCTGCAAAGTTTGGTGAAGATCTGAGTATGTCGTTTTTGACCTTATCTGGAACCTCCCATCTGAAAATTTGAAAATTCTTAAAAAATTCGTCGAAAATCTTGATGTCTCCGATCTCTTGTTTTGTACGTTTTTTCCACGTGTCTTGACATGCAAAGTATTCCTGCAAAGTTTGGTGAAGATCTGAGTATGTAGTTTTTGACCTCATCTGGAACCTCCTATCTGAAAATTTGAAAATTCTTAAAAAATCCGTGCAAAATCTTGATGACCCCAATCTCTTGTTTTGTACGTTTTTTCCACGTGTCTTGACATCCAATGTATTCCTGCAATGTTTGGTGAAAATCTGAGTATGTAGTTTTTGACCTTATATGGAACCTCCTATCTGAAAATTTGAAAATTCTAAAAAAATTCGACCAAAATCTTGATGTTCCGAATCCTATGTTTTGTATGTTTTTTCCACGTGTCTTGACATCCAATGTATCCATGCAAAGTTTGGTGAAGATCTGAGTATGTAGATTTTGACCTTATATTGAACCTCCCATCTGAAAATTTGAAAATTCTTAAAAAATTCGTCCAAAATCTTGATGACCCCAATCTCTTGTTTTGTACGTTTTTTCCACGTGTCTTGACATCCAAAGTATCCCTGCAAAGTTTGGTGAAGATCTGAGTATGTAGTTTTTGACCTTATATGGAACCTCCTTTCTGAAAATTTGAGAATTCTTAAAAAATTCGTCCAAAATCTTGATGTCTCCAATCTCTTGTTTTGTACGTTTTTTCCACGTGTCTTGACATCCAATGTATCCCTGCAAAGTTTGGTGAAGATCTGAGTATGTAGTTTTTGACCTTATCTGGAACATCCTTTCTGAAAATTTGAAAATTGTTAAAAAATTCGTCCAAAATCTTGATGTCTCCAATCTCTTTTTTGTACGTTTTTTCCACGTGTCTTGACATCCAATGTATCCCTGCAAAGTTTGGTGAAGATCTGAGTATGTAGTTTTTGACCTTATCTGGAACCTCCCATCTGAAAATTTGAAAATTCTTAAAAAATTCGACCAAAATCTTGATGTCTCCAATCTTTTGTTTTGTACGTTTTTTCCACGTGTCTTGACACATAATGTATCCATGCAAAGTTTGGTGAAGATCTGAGTATGTAGTTTTTGACCTTATATGGAACCTCCTATCTGAAAATTTGAAAATTCTTAAAAAATTCGTCCAAAATCTTGATGTCTCCAATCTCTTGTTTTGTACGTTTTTTCCACGTGTCTTGACATCCAATGTATCCCTGCAAAGTTTGGTGAAGATCTGAGTATGTAGTTTTTGACCTTATCTGGAACCTCCCATCTGAAAATTTGAAAATTCCTTAAAAATCCGTGCAAAATCTTGATGACCCCAATCTCTTGTTTTGTACGTTTTTTCCACGTGTCTTGACATCCAATGTATTCCTGCAATGTTTGGTGAAGATCTGAGTATGTAGTTTTTGACCTTATATGGAACCTCCAATCTGAAAATTTGAAAATTCTTAAAAAATTCGACCAAAATCTTGATGTTCCGAATCCTATGTTTTGTATGTTTTTTCCACGTGTCTTGACATCCAATGTATCCATGCAAAGTTTGGTGAAGATCTGAGTATGTAGTTTTTGACCTTATATTGAACCTCCCATCTGAAAATTTGAAAATTCTTAAAAAATTCGTCCAAAATCTTGATGACCCCAATCTCTTGTTCTGTACGTTTTTTCCACGTGTCTTGACATCCAAAGTATCCCTGCAAAGTTTGGTGAAGATCTGAGTATGTAGTTTTTGACCTTATATTGAACCTCCCATCTGAAAATTTGAAAATTCTTAAAAAATTCGTCCAAAATCTTGATGTCTCCAATCTCTTGTTTTGTACGTTTTTTCCACGTGTCTTGACATCCAATGTATCCATGCAAAGTTTGGTGAAGATCTGAGTATGTCGTTTTTGACCTTATCTGGAACCTCCCATCTGAAAATTTGAAAATTCTTAAAAAATTCGTCGAAAATCTTGATGTCTCCAATCTTTTGTTTTGTACGTTTTTTCCACGTGTCTTGACATGCAAAGTATCCCTGCAACGTTTGGTGAAGATCTGAGTATGTAGTTTTTGACCTTATCTGGAACCTCCTATCTGAAAATTTGAAAATTCTTCAAAAATTCGTCGAAAATCTTGATGTCTCCAATCTCTTGTTTTGTACGTTTTTTCCACGTGTCTTGACATCCAATGTATTCCTGCAATGTTTGGTGGAGATCTGAGTATGTAGTTTTAGACCTTATCTGGAACCTCCTATCTGAAAATTTGAAAATTCTTCAAAAATTCGTCCAAAATCTTGATGTCACCAATCCTATGTTTTGTATGTTTTTTCCACGTGTCTTGACATCCAATGTATCCATGCAAAGTTTGGTGAAGATCTGAGTATGTCGTTTTTGACCTTATCTGGAACCTCCCATCTGAAAATTTGAAAATTCTTCAAAAATTCGTCCAAAATCTTGATGTCTCCAATCTCTTTTTTGTACGTTTTTTCCACGTGTCTTGACATCCAATGTATCCCTGCAAAGTTTGGTGAAGATCTGAGTATGTAGTTTTTGACCTTATCTGGAACCTCCCATCTGAAAATTTGAAAATTCTTAAAAAATTCGACCAAAATCTTGATGTCTCCAATCTTTTGTTTTGTACGTTTTTTCCACGTGTCTTGACACATAATGTATCCATGCAAAGTTTGGTGAAGATTTGAGTATGTAGTTTTTGACCTTATATGGAACCTCCTATCTGAAAATTTGAAAATTCTTAAAAAATTCGTCCAAAATCTTGATGTCTCCAATCTCTTGTTTTGTACGTTTTTTCCACGTGTCTTGACATCCAATGTATCCCTGCAAAGTTTGGTGAAGATCTGAGTATGTAGTTTTTGACCTTATCTGGAACCTCCCATCTGAAAATTTGAAAATTCCTAAAAAATCCGTGCAAAATCTTGATGACCCCAATCTCTTGTTTTGTACGTTTTTTCCACGTGTCTTGACATCCAATGTATCCATGCAAAGTTTGGTGAAGATCTGAGTATGTCGTTTTTGACCTTATCTGGAACATCCTTTCTGAAAATTTGAAAATTGTTAAAAAAATTCGTCCAAAATCTTGATGTCTCCAATCTCTTTTTTGTACGTTTTTTCCACGTGTCTTGACATCCAATGTATCCCTGCAAAGTTTGGTGAAGATCTGAGTATGTAGTTTTTGACCTTATCTGGAACCTCCCATCTGAAAATTTGAAAATTCTTAAAAAATTCGTCGAAAATCTTGATGTCTCCGATCTCTTGTTTTGTACGTTTTTTCCACGTGTCTTGACATGCAAAGTATTCCTGCAAAGTTTGGTGAAGATCTGAGTATGTAGTTTTTGACCTCATCTGGAACCTCCTATCTGAAAATTTGAAAATTCTTAAAAAATTCGTCCAAAATTTTGATGTCTCCAATCTCTTGTTTTGTACGTTTTTTCCACGTGTCTTGACATCCAATGTATCCCTGCAAAGTTTGGTGAAGATCTGAGTATGTAGTTTTTGACCTTATCTGGAACCTCCCATCTGAAAATTTGAAAATTCTTAAAAAATTCGTCGAAAATCTTGATGTCTCCGATCTCTTGTTTTGTACGTTTTTTTCCACGTGTCTTGACATCCAATGTATCCCTGCAAAGTTTGGTGAAGATCTGAGTATGTAGTTTTTGACCTTATATGGAACCTCCTTTCTGAAAATTTGAAAATTCTCAAAAAATTCGTCCATAATCTTGATGTCTCCAATCTCTTGTTTTGTACGTTTTTTCCACGTGTCTTGACATCCAATGTATCCCTGCAAAGTTTGGTGAAGATCTGAGTATGTCGTTTTTGACCTTATCTTTAACCTCCCATCTGAAAATTTGAAAATTCTTAAAAAATTCGTCGAAAATCTTGATGTCTCCAATCTTTTGTTTTGTACGTTTTTTCCACGTGTCTTGAAATGCAAAGTATCCCTGCAACGTTTGGTGAAGATCTGAGTATGTAGTTTTTGACCTTATCTGGAACCTCCTATCTGAAAATTTGAAAATTCTTCAAAAATTCGTCGAAAATCTTGATGTCTCCAATCTCTTGTTTTGTACGTTTTTTCCACGTGTCTTGACATCCAATGTATTCCTGCAATGTTTGGTGGAGCTCTGAGTATGTAGTTTTAGACCTTATCTGGAACCTCCTATCTGAAAATTTGAAAATTCTTCAAAAATTCGTCCAAAATCTTGATGTCTCCAATCTCTTGTTTTGTACGTTTTTTCCACGTGTCTCGACCTCCAAAGGATCCCTGCAAAGTTTGGTGAAGATCTGAGTATGTCGTTTTTGACCTTATCTGGAACATCCTTTCTGAAAATTTGAAAATTCTTAAAAAATTCGGCGAAAATCTTGATGTCTCCAATCTCTTGTTTTGTACGTTTTTTCCACGTGTCTTGACATCCAATGTATCCCTGCAAAGTTTGGTGAAGATCTGAGTATGTAGTTTTTGACCTTATATGGAACCTCCTATCTGAAAATTTGAAAATTCTTAAAAAATTCGTCCAAAATCTTGATGTCTCCAATCTCTTGTTTTGTACGTTTTTTCCACGTGTCTCGACCTCCAATGGATCCCTGCAAAGTTTGGTGAAGATCTGAGTATGTCGTTTTTGACCTTATCTGGAACCTCCCATCTGAAAATTTGAAAATTCTTAAAAAATTCGTCGAAAATCTTGATGTCTCCGATCTCTTGTTTTGTACGTTTTTTCCACGTGTCTTGACATGCAAAGTATTCCTGCAAAGTTTGGTGAAGATCTGAGTATGTAGTTTTTGACCTCATCTGGAACCTCCTATCTGAAAATTTGAAAATTCTTAAAAAATCCGTGCAAAATCTTGATGACCCCAATCTCTTGTTTTGTACGTTTTTTCCACGTGTCTTGACATCCAATGTATTCCTGCAATGTTTGGTGAAAATCTGAGTATGTAGTTTTTGACCTTATATGGAACCTCCTATCTGAAAATTTGAAAATTCTAAAAAAATTCGACCAAAATCTTGATGTTCCGAATCCTATGTTTTGTATGTTTTTTCCACGTGTCTTGACATCCAATGTATCCATGCAAAGTTTGGTGAAGATCTGAGTATGTAGATTTTGACCTTATATTGAACCTCCCATCTGAAAATTTGAAAATTCTTAAAAAATTCGTCCAAAATCTTGATGACCCCAATCTCTTGTTTTGTACGTTTTTTCCACGTGTCTTGACATCCAAAGTATCCCTGCAAAGTTTGGTGAAGATCTGAGTATGTAGTTTTTGACCTTATATGGAACCTCCTTTCTGAAAATTTGAGAATTCTTAAAAAATTCGTCCAAAATCTTGATGTCTCCAATCTCTTGTTTTGTACGTTTTTTCCACGTGTCTTGACATCCAATGTATCCCTGCAAAGTTTGGTGAAGATCTGAGTATGTAGTTTTTGACCTTATCTGGAACATCCTTTCTGAAAATTTGAAAATTGTTAAAAAATTCGTCCAAAATCTTGATGTCTCCAATCTCTTTTTTGTACGTTTTTTCCACGTGTCTTGACATCCAATGTATCCCTGCAAAGTTTGGTGAAGATCTGAGTATGTAGTTTTTGACCTTATCTGGAACCTCCCATCTGAAAATTTGAAAATTCTTAAAAAATTCGACCAAAATCTTGATGTCTCCAATCTTTTGTTTTGTACGTTTTTTCCACGTGTCTTGACACATAATGTATCCATGCAAAGTTTGGTGAAGATCTGAGTATGTAGTTTTTGACCTTATATGGAACCTCCTATCTGAAAATTTGAAAATTCTTAAAAAATTCGTCCAAAATCTTGATGTCTCCAATCTCTTGTTTTGTACGTTTTTTCCACGTGTCTTGACATCCAATGTATCCCTGCAAAGTTTGGTGAAGATCTGAGTATGTAGTTTTTGACCTTATCTGGAACCTCCCATCTGAAAATTTGAAAATTCCTAAAAAATCCGTGCAAAATCTTGATGACCCCAATCTCTTGTTTTGTACGTTTTTTCCACGTGTCTTGACATCCAATGTATCCATGCAAAGTTTGGTGAAGATCTGAGTATGTCGTTTTTGACCTTATCTGGAACATCCTTTCTGAAAATTTGAAAATTGTTAAAAAAATTCGTCCAAAATCTTGATGTCTCCAATCTCTTTTTTGTACGTTTTTTCCACGTGTCTTGACATCCAATGTATCCCTGCAAAGTTTGGTGAAGATCTGAGTATGTAGTTTTTGACCTTATCTGGAACCTCCCATCTGAAAATTTGAAAATTCTTAAAAAATTCGTCGAAAATCTTGATGTCTCCGATCTCTTGTTTTGTACGTTTTTTCCACGTGTCTTGACATGCAAAGTATTCCTGCAAAGTTTGGTGAAGATCTGAGTATGTAGTTTTTGACCTCATCTGGAACCTCCTATCTGAAAATTTGAAAATTCTTAAAAAATTCGTCCAAAATTTTGATGTCTCCAATCTCTTGTTTTGTACGTTTTTTCCACGTGTCTTGACATCCAATGTATCCCTGCAAAGTTTGGTGAAGATCTGAGTATGTAGTTTTTGACCTTATCTGGAACCTCCCATCTGAAAATTTGAAAATTCTTAAAAAATTCGTCGAAAATCTTGATGTCTCCGATCTCTTGTTTTGTACGTTTTTTTCCACGTGTCTTGACATCCAATGTATCCCTGCAAAGTTTGGTGAAGATCTGAGTATGTAGTTTTTGACCTTATATGGAACCTCCTTTCTGAAAATTTGAAAATTCTCAAAAAATTCGTCCATAATCTTGATGTCTCCAATCTCTTGTTTTGTACGTTTTTTCCACGTGTCTTGACATCCAATGTATCCCTGCAAAGTTTGGTGAAGATCTGAGTATGTCGTTTTTGACCTTATCTTTAACCTCCCATCTGAAAATTTGAAAATTCTTAAAAAATTCGTCGAAAATCTTGATGTCTCCAATCTTTTGTTTTGTACGTTTTTTCCACGTGTCTTGAAATGCAAAGTATCCCTGCAACGTTTGGTGAAGATCTGAGTATGTAGTTTTTGACCTTATCTGGAACCTCCTATCTGAAAATTTGAAAATTCTTCAAAAATTCGTCGAAAATCTTGATGTCTCCAATCTCTTGTTTTGTACGTTTTTTCCACGTGTCTTGACATCCAATGTATTCCTGCAATGTTTGGTGGAGCTCTGAGTATGTAGTTTTAGACCTTATCTGGAACCTCCTATCTGAAAATTTGAAAATTCTTCAAAAATTCGTCCAAAATCTTGATGTCTCCAATCTCTTGTTTTGTACGTTTTTTCCACGTGTCTCGACCTCCAAAGGATCCCTGCAAAGTTTGGTGAAGATCTGAGTATGTCGTTTTTGACCTTATCTGGAACATCCTTTCTGAAAATTTGAAAATTCTTAAAAAATTCGGCGAAAATCTTGATGTCTCCAATCTCTTGTTTTGTACGTTTTTTCCACGTGTCTTGACATCCAATGTATCCCTGCAAAGTTTGGTGAAGATCTGAGTATGTAGTTTTTGACCTTATATGGAACCTCCTATCTGAAAATTTGAAAATTCTTAAAAAATTCGTCCAAAATCTTGATGTCTCCAATCTCTTGTTTTGTACGTTTTTTCCACGTGTCTCGACCTCCAATGGATCCCTGCAAAGTTTGGTGAAGATCTGAGTATGTCGTTTTTGACCTTATCTGGAACCTCCCATCTGAAAATTTGAAAATTGTTAAAAAATTCGTCGAAAATCTTGATGTCTCCGATCTCTTGTTTTGTACGTTTTTTCCACGTGTCTTGACATGCAAAGTATTCCTGCAAAGTTTGGTGAAGATCTGAGTATGTAGTTTTTGACCTCATCTGGAACCTCCTATCTGAAAATTTGAAAATTCTTAAAAAATCCGTGCAAAATCTTGATGACCCCAATCTCTTGTTTTGTACGTTTTTTCCACGTGTCTTGACATCCAATGTATTCCTGCAATGTTTGGTGAAAATCTGAGTATGTAGTTTTTGACCTTATATGGAACCTCCTATCTGAAAATTTGAAAATTCTAAAAAAATTCGACCAAAATCTTGATGTTCCGAATCCTATGTTTTGTATGTTTTTTCCACGTGTCTTGACATCCAATGTATCCATGCAAAGTTTGGTGAAGATCTGAGTATGTAGATTTTGACCTTATATTGAACCTCCCATCTGAAAATTTGAAAATTCTTAAAAAATTCGTCCAAAATCTTGATGACCCCAATCTCTTGTTTTGTACGTTTTTTCCACGTGTCTTGACATCCAAAGTATCCCTGCAAAGTTTGGTGAAGATCTGAGTATGTAGTTTTTGACCTTATATGGAACCTCCTTTCTGAAAATTTGAGAATTCTTAAAAAATTCGTCCAAAATCTTGATGTCTCCAATCTCTTGTTTTGTACGTTTTTTCCACGTGTCTTGACATCCAATGTATCCCTGCAAAGTTTGGTGAAGATCTGAGTATGTAGTTTTTGACCTTATCTGGAACATCCTTTCTGAAAATTTGAAAATTGTTAAAAAATTCGTCCAAAATCTTGATGTCTCCAATCTCTTTTTTGTACGTTTTTTCCACGTGTCTTGACATCCAATGTATCCCTGCAAAGTTTGGTGAAGATCTGAGTATGTAGTTTTTGACCTTATCTGGAACCTCCCATCTGAAAATTTGAAAATTCTTAAAAAATTCGACCAAAATCTTGATGTCTCCAATCTTTTGTTTTGTACGTTTTTTCCACGTGTCTTGACACATAATGTATCCATGCAAAGTTTGGTGAAGATCTGAGTATGTAGTTTTTGACCTTATATGGAACCTCCTATCTGAAAATTTGAAAATTCTTAAAAAATTCGTCCAAAATCTTGATGTCTCCAATCTCTTGTTTTGTACGTTTTTTCCACGTGTCTTGACATCCAATGTATCCCTGCAAAGTTTGGTGAAGATCTGAGTATGTAGTTTTTGACCTTATCTGGAACCTCCCATCTGAAAATTTGAAAATTCCTAAAAAATCCGTGCAAAATCTTGATGACCCCAATCTCTTGTTTTGTACGTTTTTTCCACGTGTCTTGACATCCAATGTATTCCTGCAATGTTTGGTGAAGATCTGAGTATGTAGTTTTTGACCTTATATGGAACCTCCAATCTGAAAATTTGAAAATTCTTAAAAAATTCGACCAAAATCTTGATGTTCCGAATCCTATGTTTTGTATGTTTTTTCCACGTGTCTTGACATCCAAAGTTTGGTGAAGATCTGAGTATGTAGTTTTTGACCTTATATTGAACCTCCCATCTGAAAATTTGAAAATTCTTAAAAAATTCGTCCAAAATCTTGATGACCCCAATCTCTTGTTTTGTACGTTTTTTCCACGTGTCTTGACATCCAAAGTATCCCTGCAAAGTTTGGTGAAGATCTGAGTATGTAGTTTTTGACCTTATATTGAACCTCCCATCTGAAAATTTGAAAATTCTTAAAAAATTCGTCCAAAATCTTGATGTCTCCAATCTCTTGTTTTGTACGTTTTTTCCACGTGTCTTGACATCCAATGTATCCATGCAAAGTTTGGTGAAGATCTGAGTATGTCGTTTTTGACCTTATCTGGAACCTCCCATCTGAAAATTTGAAAATTCTTAAAAAATTCGTCGAAAATCTTGATGTCTCCAATCTTTTGTTTTGTACGTTTTTTCCACGTGTCTTGACATGCAAAGTATCCCTGCAACGTTTGGTGAAGATCTGAGTATGTAGTTTTTGACCTTATCTGGAACCTCCTATCTGAAAATTTGAAAATTCTTCAAAAATTCGTCGAAAATCTTGATGTCTCCAATCTCTTGTTTTGTACGTTTTTTCCACGTGTCTTGACATCCAATGTATTCCTGCAATGTTTGGTGGAGATCTGAGTATGTAGTTTTAGACCTTATCTGGAACCTCCTATCTGAAAATTTGAAAATTCTTCAAAAATTCGTCCAAAATCTTGATGTCACCAATCCTATGTTTTGTATGTTTTTTCCACGTGTCTTGACATCCAATGTATCCATGCAAAGTTTGGTGAAGATCTGAGTATGTCGTTTTTGACCTTATCTGGAACCTCCCATCTGAAAATTTGAAAATTCTTAAAAAATTCGTCGAAAATCTTGATGTCTCCGATCTCTTGTTTTGTACGTTTTTTCCACGTGTCTTGACATGCAAAGTATCCCTGCAACGTTTGGTGAAGATCTGAGTATGTAGTTTTTGACCTTATCTGGAACCTCCTATCTGAAAATTTGAAAATTCTTCAAAAATTCGTCGAAAATCTTGATGTCTCCAATCTCTTGTTTTGTACGTTTTTTCCACGTGTCTTGACATCCAATGTATCCCTGCAATGTTTGGTGGAGATCTGAGTATGTAGTTTTTGACCTTATATGGAACCTCCTATCAGAAAATTTGAAAATTCTTCAAAAATTCGTCCAAAATCTTGATGTCTCCAATCTCTTGTTTTGTACGTTTTTTCCACGTGTCTCGACCTCCAATGTATCCCTGCAAAGTTTGGTGAAGATCTGAGTATGTCGTTTTTGACCTTATCTGGAACATCCTTTCTGAAAATTTGAAAATTCTTAAAAAATTCGTCGGAAATCTTGATGTCTCCAATCTCTTGTTTTGTACGTTTTTTCCACGTGTCTTGACATCCAATGTATCCCTGCAAAGTTTGGTGAAGATCTGAGTATGTAGTTTTTGACCTTATATGGAACCTCCTTTCTGAAAATTTGAAAATTCTCAAAAAATTCGTCCATAATCTTGATGTCTCCAATCTCTTGTTTTGTACGTTTTTTCCACGTGTCTTGACATCCAAAGTATCCCTGCAAAGTTTGGTGAAGATCTGAGTATGTAGTTTTTGACCTTATATTGAACCTCCCATCTGAAAATTTGAAAATTCTTAAAAAATTCGTCCAAAATCTTGATGTCTCCAATCTCTTGTTTTGTACGTTTTTTCCACGTGTCTTGACATCCAATGTATCCCTGCAAAGTTTGGTGAAGATCTGAGTATGTAGTTTTTGACCTTATATGGAACCTCCTATCTGAAAATTTGAAAATTCTTAAAAAATTCGTCCAAAATCTTGATGTCTCCAATCTCTTGTTTTGTACGTTTTTTCCACGTGTCTCGACCTCCAATGGATCCCTGCAAAGTTTGGTGAAGATCTGAGTATGTCGTTTTTGACCTTATCTGGAACCTCCCATCTGAAAATTTGAAAATTCTTAAAAAATTCGTCGAAAATCTTGATGTCTCCGATCTCTTGTTTTGTACGTTTTTTCCACGTGTCTTGACATGCAAAGTATTCCTGCAAAGTTTGGTGAAGATCTGAGTATGTAGTTTTTGACCTCATCTGGAACCTCCTATCTGAAAATTTGAAAATTCTTAAAAAATCCGTGCAAAATCTTGATGACCCCAATCTCTTGTTTTGTACGTTTTTTCCACGTGTCTTGACATCCAATGTATTCCTGCAATGTTTGGTGAAAATCTGAGTATGTAGTTTTTGACCTTATATGGAACCTCCTATCTGAAAATTTGAAAATTCTAAAAAAATTCGACCAAAATCTTGATGTTCCGAATCCTATGTTTTGTATGTTTTTTCCACGTGTCTTGACATCCAATGTATCCATGCAAAGTTTGGTGAAGATCTGAGTATGTAGATTTTGACCTTATATTGAACCTCAAATCTGAAATTTTGAAAATTCTTAAAAAATTCGTCCAAAATCTTGATGACCCCAATCTCTTGTTTTGTACGTTTTTTCCACGTGTCTTGACATCCAAAGTATCCCTGCAAAGTTTGGTGAAGATCTGAGTATGTAGTTTTTGACCTTATATGGAACCTCCTTTCTGAAAATTTGAGAATTCTTAAAAAATTCGTCCAAAATCTTGATGTCTCCAATCTCTTGTTTTGTACGTTTTTTCCACGTGTCTTGACATCCAATGTATCCCTGCAAAGTTTGGTGAAGATCTGAGTATGTAGTTTTTGACCTTATCTGGAACCTCCCATCTGAAAATTTGAAAATTCTTAAAAAATTCGACCAAAATCTTGATGTCTCCAATCTTTTGTTTTGTACGTTTTTTCCACGTGTCTTGACACATAATGTATCCATGCAAAGTTTGGTGAAGATCTGAGTATGTAGTTTTTGACCTTATATGGAACCTCCTATCTGAAAATTTGAAAATTCTTAAAAAATTCGTCCAAAATCTTGATGACCCCAATCTCTTGTTTTGTACGTTTTTTCCACGTGTCTTGACATCCAATGTATTCCTGCAATGTTTGGTGAAGATCTGAGTATGTAGTTTTTGACCTTATATGGAACCTCCTATCTGAAAATTTGAAAATTCTTAAAAAATTCGACCAAAATCTTGATGTTCCGAATCCTATGTTTTGTATGTTTTTTCCACGTGTCTTGACATCCAATGTATCCATGCAAAGTTTGGTGAAGATCTGAGTATGTAGTTTTTGACCTTATATTGAACCTCCCATCTGAAAATTTGAAAATTCTTAAAAAATTCGTCCAAAATCTTGATGACCCCAATCTCTTGTTTTGTACGTTTTTTCCACGTGTCTTGACATCCAAAGTATCCCTGCAAAGTTTGGTGAAGATCTGAGTATGTAGTTTTTGACCTTATATTGAACCTCCCATCTGAAAATTTGAAAATTCTTAAAAAATTCGTCCAAAATCTTGATGTCTCCAATCTCTTGTTTTGTACGTTTTTTCCACGTGTCTTGACATCCAATGTATCCATGCAAAGTTTGGTGAAGATCTGAGTATGTCGTTTTTGACCTTATCTGGAACCTCCCATCTGAAAATTTGAAAATTCTTAAAAAATTCGTCGAAAATCTTGATGTCTCCAATCTTTTGTTTTGTACGTTTTTTCCACGTGTCTTGACATGCAAAGTATCCCTGCAACGTTTGGTGAAGATCTGAGTATGTAGTTTTTGACCTTATCTGGAACCTCCTATCTGAAAATTTGAAAATTCTTCAAAAATTCGTCGAAAATCTTGATGTCTCCAATCTCTTGTTTTGTACGTTTTTTCCACGTGTCTTGACATCCAATGTATTCCTGCAATGTTTGGTGGAGATCTGAGTATGTAGTTTTAGACCTTATCTGGAACCTCCTATCTGAAAATTTGAAAATTCTTCAAAAATTCGTCCAAAATCTTGATGTCACCAATCCTATGTTTTGTATGTTTTTTTTAAACGTGTCTTGACATCCAATGTATCCATGCAAAGTTTGGTGAAGATCTGAGTATGTCGTTTTTGACCTTATCTGGAACCTCCCATCTGAAAATTTGAAAATTCTTAAAAAATTCGTCGAAAATCTTGATGTCTCCGATCTCTTGTTTTGTACGTTTTTTCCACGTGTCTTGACATGCAAAGTATCCCTGCAACGTTTGGTGAAGATCTGAGTATGTAGTTTTTGACCTTATCTGGAACCTCCTATCTGAAAATTTGAAAATTCTTCAAAAATTCGTCGAAAATCTTGATGTCTCCAATCTCTTGTTTTGTACGTTTTTTCCACGTGTCTTGACATCCAATGTATCCCTGCAATGTTTGGTGGAGATCTGAGTATGTAGTTTTTGACCTTATCTGGGACCTCCTATCAGAAAATTTGAAAATTCTTCAAAAATTCGTCCAAAATCTTGATGTCTCCAATCTCTTGTTTTGTACGTTTTTTCCACGTGTCTCGACCTCCAATGTATCCCTGCAAAGTTTGGTGAAGATCTGAGTATGTCGTTTTTGACCTTATCTGGAACATCCTTTCTGAAAATTTGAAAATTCTTAAAAAATTCGTCGAAAATCTTGATGTCTCCAATCTCTTGTTTTGTACGTTTTTTCCACGTGTCTTGACATCCAATGTATCCCTGCAAAGTTTGGTGAAGATCTGAGTATGTAGTTTTTGACCTTATATGGAACCTCCTTTCTGAAAATTTGAAAATTCTCAAAAAATTCGTCCATAATCTTGATGTCTCCAATCTCTTGTTTTGTACGTTTTTTCCACGTGTCTTGACATCCAATGTATCCCTGCAAAGTTTGGTGAAGATCTGAGTATGTAGTTTTTGACCTTATCTGGAACCTCCCATCTGAAAATTTGAAAATTCTTAAAAAATTCGACCAAAATCTTGATGTCTCCAATCTCTTGTTTTGTACGTTTTTTCCACGTGTCTTGACATCCAATGTATCCCTGCAAAGTTTGGTGAAGATCTGAGTATGTAGTTTTTGACCTTATATTGAACCTCCCATCTGAAAATTTGAAAATTCTTAAAAAATTCGTCCAAAATCTTGATGACCCCAATCTCTTGTTTTGTACGTTTTTTCCACGTGTCTTGACATCCAAAGTATCCCTGCAAAGTTTGGTGAAGATCTGAGTATGTAGTTTTTGACCTTATATTGAACCTCCCATCTGAAAATTTGAAAATTCTTAAAAAATTCGTCCAAAATCTTGATGTCTCCAATCTCTTGTTTTGTACGTTTTTTCCACGTGTCTTGACATCCAATGTATCCATGCAAAGTTTGGTGAAGATCTGAGTATGTCGTTTTTGACCTTATCTGGAACCTCCCATCTGAAAATTTGAAAATTCTTAAAAAATTCGTCGAAAATCTTGATGTCTCCAATCTTTTGTTTTGTACGTTTTTTCCACGTGTCTTGACATGCAAAGTATCCCTGCAACGTCTGGTGAAGATCTGAGTATGTAGTTTTTGACCTTATCTGGAACCTCCTATCTGAAAATTTGAAAATTCTTCAAAAATTCGTCGAAAATCTTGATGTCTCCAATCTCTTGTTTTGTACGTTTTTTCCACGTGTCTTGACATCCAATGTATTCCTGCAATGTTTGGTGGAGATCTGAGTATGTAGTTTTAGACCTTATCTGGAACCTCCTATCTGAAAATTTGAAAATTCTTCAAAAATTCGTCCAAAATCTTGATGTCTCCAATCTCTTGTTTTGTACGTTTTTTCCACGTGTCTCGACCTCCAATGGATCCCTGCAAAGTTTGGTGAAGATCTGAGTATGTCGTTTTTGACCTTATCTGGAACATCCTTTCTGAAAATTTGAAAATTCTTAAAAAATTCGTCGAAAATCTTGATGTCTCCAATCTCTTGTTTTGTACGTTTTTTCCACGTGTCTTGACATCCAATGGATCCCTGCAAAGTTTGGTGAAGATCTGAGTATGTCGTTTTTGACCTTATCTGGAACATCCTTTCTGAAAATTTGAAAATTCTTAAAAAATTCGTCGAAAATCTTGATGTCTCCAATCTCTTGTTTTGTACGTTTTTTCCACGTGTCTTGACATCCAATGTATCCCTGCAAAGTTTGGTGAAGATCTGAGTATGTAGTTTTTGACCTTATATTGAACCTCCCATCTGAAAATTTGAAAATTCTTAAAAAATTCGTCCAAAATCTTGATGACCCCAATCTCTTGTTTTGTACGTTTTTTCCACGTGTCTTGACATCCAAAGTATCCCTGCAAAGTTTGGTGAAGATCTGAGTATGTAGTTTTTGACCTTATATTGAACCTCCCATCTGAAAATTTGAAAATTCTTCAAAAATTCGTCCAAAATCTTGATGTCTCCAATCTCTTGTTTTGTACGTTTTTTCCACGTGTCTTGACATCCAATGTATTCCTGCAATGTTTGGTGGAGATCTGAGTATGTAGTTTTAGACCTTATCTGGAACCTCCTATCTGAAAATTTGAAAATTCTTCAAAAATTCGTCCAAAATCTTGATGTCTCCAATATCTTGTTTTGTACGTTTTTTCCACGTGTCTCGACCTCCAATGGATCCTTGCAAAGTTTGGTGAAGATCTGAGTATGTCGTTTTTGACCTTATCTGGAACATCTTTTCTGAAAATTTGAAAATTCTCAAAAAATTCGTCCAAAATCTTGATGTCTCCAATCTCTTGTTTTGTACGTTTTTTCCACGTGTCTCGACCTCCAATGGATCCCTGCAAAGTTTGGTGAAGATCTGAGTATGTAGTTTTTGACCTTATATTGAACCTCCCATCTGAAAATTTGAAAATCCTTCAAAAATTCGTCCAAAATCTTGATGTCTCCAATCTCTTGTTTTGTACGTTTTTTCCACGTGTCTTGACATCCAATGTATTCCTGCAATGTTTGGTGGAGATCTGAGTATGTAGTTTTAGACCTTATCTGGAACCTCCTATCTGAAAATTTGAAAATTCTTCAAAAATTCGTCCAAAATCTTGATGTCTCCAATCTCTTGTTTTGTACGTTTTTTCCACGTGTCTCGACCTCCAATGGATCCCTGCAAAGTTTGGTGAAGATCTGAGTATGTCGTTTTTGACCTTATCTGGAACATCCTTTCTGAAAATTTGAAAATTCTCAAAAAATTCGTCCAAAATCTTGATGTCTCCAATCTCTTGTTTTGTACGTTTTTTCCACGTGTCTCGACCTCCAATGGATCCCTGCAAAGTTTGGTGAAGATCTGAGTATGTCGTTTTTGACCTTATCTGGAACATCCTTTCTGAAAATTTGAAAATTCTTAAAAAATTCGTCGAAAATCTTGATGTCTCCAATCTCTTGTTTTGTACGTTTTTTCCACGTGTCTTGACATCCAATGTATCCCTGCAAAGTTTGGTGAAGATCTGAGTATGTAGTTTTTGACCTTATATTGAACCTCCCATCTGAAAATTTGAAAATTCTTAAAAAATTCGTCCAAAATCTTGATGTCTCCAATCTCTTGTTTTGTACGTTTTTTCCACGTGTCTTGACATCCAAAGTATCCCTGCAAAGTTTGGTGAAGATCTGAGTATGTAGTTTTTGACCTTATATTGAACCTCCCATCTGAAAATTTGAAAATTCTTAAAAAATTCGTCCAAAATCTTGATGTCTCCAATCTCTTGTTTTGTACGTTTTTTCCACGTGTCTTGACATCCAATGTATCCATGCAAAGTTTGGTGAAGATCTGAGTATGTCGTTTTTGACCTTATCTGGAACCTCCCATCTGAAAATTTGAAAATTCTTAAAAAATTCGTCGAAAATCTTGATGTCTCCAATCTTTTGTTTTGTACGTTTTTTCGACGTGTCTTGACATGCAAAGTATCCCTGCAACGTTTGGTGAAGATCTGAGTATGTAGTTTTTGACCTTATCTGGAACCTCCTATCTGAAAATTTGAAAATTCTTCAAAAATTCGTCGAAAATCTTGATGTCTCCAATCTCTTGTTTTGTACGTTTTTTCCACGTGTCTTGACATCCAATGTATTCCTGCAATGTTTGGTGGAGATCTGAGTATGTAGTTTTAGACCTTATCTGGAACCTCCTATCTGAAAATTTGAAAATTCTTCAAAAATTCGTCCAAAATCTTGATGTCTCCAATCTCTTGTTTTGTACGTTTTTTCCACGTGTCTCGACCTCCAATGGATCCCTGCAAAGTTTGGTGAAGATCTGAGTATGTCGTTTTTGACCTTATCTGGAACATCCTTTCTGAAAATTTGAAAATTCTTAAAAAATTCGTCGAAAATCTTGATGTCTCCAATCTCTTGTTTTGTACGTTTTTTCCACGTGTCTTGACATCCAATGTATCCCTGCAAAGTTTGGTGAAGATCTGAGTATGTAGTTTTTGACCTTATATGGAACCTCCTATCTGAAAATTTGAAAATTCTTAAAAAATTCGTCCAAAATCTTGATGTCTCCAATCTCTTGTTTTGTACGTTTTTTCCACGTGTCTCGACCTCCAATGGATCCCTGCAAAGTTTGGTGAAGATCTGAGTATGTCGTTTTTGACCTTATCTGGAACCTCCCATCTGAAAATTTGAAAATTCTTAAAAAATTCGTCGAAAACCTTGATGTCTCCGATCTCTTGTTTTGTACGTTTTTTCCACGTGTCTTGACATGCAAAGTATTCCTGCAAAGTTTGGTGAAGATCTGAGTATGTAGTTTTTGACCTCATCTGGAACCTCCTATCTGAAAATTTGAAAATTCTTAAAAAATCCGTGCAAAATCTTGATGACCCCAATCTCTTGTTTTGTACGTTTTTTCCACGTGTCTTGACATCCAATGTATTCCTGCAATGTTTGGTGAAGATCTGAGTATGTAGTTTTTGACCTTATATGGAACCTCCTATCTGAAAATTTGAAAATTCTTATAAAATTCGACCAAAATCTTGATGTTCCGAATCCTATGTTTTGTATGTTTTTTCCACGTGTCTTGACATCCAATGTATCCATGCAAAGTTTGGTGAAGATCTGAGTATGTAGTTTTTGACCTTATATTGAACCTCCCATCTGAAAATTTGAAAATTCTTAAAAAATTCTTCCAAAATCTTGATGACCCCAATCTCTTGTTTTGTACGTTTTTTCCACGTGTCTTGACATCCAAAGTATCCCTGCAAAGTTTGGTGAAGATCTGAGTATGTAGTTTTTGACCTTATATGGAACCTCCTTTCTGAAAATTTGAGAATTCTTAAAAAATTCGTCCAAAATCTTGATGTCTCCAATCTCTTGTTTTGTACGTTTTTTCCACGTGTCTTGACATCCAATGTATCCCTGCAAAGTTTGGTGAAGATCTGAGTATGTAGTTTTTGACCTTATCTGGAACATCCTTTCTGAAAATTTGAAAATTGTTAAAAAATTCGTCCAAAATCTTCATGTCTCCAATCTCTTTTTTGTACGTTTTTTCCACGTGTCTTGACATCCAATGTATCCCTGCAAAGTTTGGTGAAGATCTGAGTATGTAGTTTTTGACCTTATCTGGAATCTCCCATCTGAAAATTTGAAAATTCCTAAAAAATCCGTGCAAAATCTTGATGACCCCAATCTCTTGTTTTGTACGTTTTTTCCACGTGTCTTGACATCCAATGTATTCCTGCAATGTTTGGTGAAGATCTGAGTATGTAGTTTTTGACCTTATATGGAACCTCCTATCTGAAAATTTGAAAATTCTTAAAAAATTCGACCAAAATCTTGATGTTCCGAATCCTATGTTTTGTATGTTTTTTCCACGTGTCTTGACATCCAATGTATCCATGCAAAGTTTGGTGAAGATCTGAGTATGAAGTTTTTGACCTTATATTGAACCTCCCATCTGAAAATTTGAAAATTCTTAAAAAATTCGTCCAAAATCTTGATGACCCCAATCTCTTGTTTTGTACGTTTTTTCCACGTGTCTTGACATCCAAAGTATCCCTGCAAAGTTTGGTGAAGATCTGAGTATGTAGTTTTTGACCTTATATTGAACCTCCCATCTGAAAATTTGAAAATTCTTAAAAAATTCGTCCAAAATCTTGATGTCTCCAATCTCTTGTTTTGTACGTTTTTTCCACGTGTCTTGACATCCAATGTATCCATGCAATGTTTGGTGAAGATCTGAGTATGTCGTTTTTGACCTTATCTGGAACCTCCCATCTGAAAATTTGAAAATTCTTAAAAAATTCGTCGAAAATCTTGATGTCTCCAATCTTTTGTTTTGTACGTTTTTTCCACGTGTCTTGACATGCAAAGTATCCCTGCAACGTTTGGTGAAGATCTGAGTATGTAGTTTTTGACCTTATCTGGAACCTCCTATCTGAAAATTTGAAAATTCTTCAAAAATTCGTCGAAAATCTTGATGTCTCCAATCTCTTGTTTTGTACGTTTTTTCCACGTGTCTTGACATCCAATGTATTCCTGCAATGTTTCGTGGAGATCTGAGTATGTAGTTTTAGACCTTATCTGGAACCTCCTATCTGAAAATTTGAAAATTCTTCAAAAATTCGTCCAAAATCTTGATGTCTCCAATCTCTTGTTTTGTACGTTTTTTCCACGTGTCTCGACCTCCAATGGATCCCTGCAAAGTTTGGTGAAGATCTGAGTATGTCGTTTTTGACCTTATCTGGAACATCCTTTCTGAAAAATTGAAAATTGTTAAAAAATTCGTCCAAAATCTTGATGTCTCCAATCTCTTTTTTGTACGTTTTTTCCACGTGTCTTGACATCCAATGTATCCCTGCAAAGTTTGGTGAAGATCTGAGTATGTAGTTTTTGACCTTATCTGGAACCTCCCATCTGAAAATTTGAAAATTCTTAAAAAATTCGACCAAAATCTTGATGTCTCCAATCTTTTTTTTTATACGTTTTTTCCACGTGTCTTGACACATAATGTATCCATGCAAAGTTTGGTGAAGATCTGAGTATGTAGTTTTTGACCTTATATGGAACCTCCTTTCTGAAAATTTGAAAATTCTTAAAAAATTCGTCCAAAATTTTGATGTCTCCAATCTCTTGTTTTGTACGTTTTTTCCACGTGTCTTGACATCCAGTGTATCCCTGCAATGTTTGGTGAAGATCTGAGTATGTAGTTTTTGACCTTATATGGAACCTCCTATCTGAAAATTTGAAAATTCTTAAAAAATTCGACCAAAATCTTGATGTCTCCAATCTCTTGTTTTGTACGTTTTTTCCACGTGTCTTGACATCCAATGTATCCCTGCAAAGTTTGGTGAAGATCTGAGTATGTAGTTTTTGACCTTATATTGAACCTCCCATCTGAAAATTTGAAAATTCTTAAAAAATTCGTCCAAAATCTTGATGTCTCCAATCTCTTGTTTTGTACGTTTTTTCCACGTGTCTTGATATCCAATGTATCCCTGCAAAGTTTGGTGAAGATCTGAGTATGTAGTTTTTGACCTTATATGGAACCTCCTATCTGAAAATTTGAAAATTCTTAAAAAATTCGACCAAAATCTTGATGTTCCGAATCCTATGTTTTGTATGTTTTTTCCACGTGTCTTGACATGCAAAGTATTCCTGCAAAGTTTGGTGAAGATCTGAGTATGTAGTTTTTGACCTTATCTGGAACCTCCTATCTGAAAATTTGAAAATTCTTAAAAAATTCGTCGAAAATCTTGATGTCTCCGATCTCTTGTTTTGTACGTTTTTTCCACGTGTCTTGACATGCAAAGTATTCCTGCAAAGTTTGGTGAAGATCTGAGTATGTAGTTTTTGACCTTATCTGGAACCTCCCATCTGAAAATTTTAAAATTCCTAAAAAATCCGTCCAAAATCTTGATGACCCCAATCTCTTGTTTTGTACGTTTTTTCCACGTGTCTTGACATCCAATGTATCCCTGCAATGTTTGGTGAAGATCTGAGTATGTCGTTTTTGACCTTATCTGGAACCTCCCATCTGAAAATTTGAAAATTCTTAAAAAATTCGTCGAAAATCTTGATGTCTCCAATCTTTTGTTTTGTACGTTTTTTCCACGTGTCTTGACATGCAAAGTATCCCTGCAACGTTTGGTGAAGATCTGAGTATGTAGTTTTTGACCTTATCTGGAACCTCCTATCTGAAAATTTGAAAATTCTTCAAAAATTCGTCGAAAATCTTGATGTCTCCAATCTCTTGTTTTGTACGTTTTTTCCACGTGTCTTGACATCCAATGTATTCCTGCAATGTTTGGTGGAGATCTGAGTATGTAGTTTTAGACCTTATCTGGAACCTCCTATCTGAAAATTTGAAAATTCTTCAAAAATTCGTCGAAAATCTTGATGTCTCCAATCTCTTTTTTGTACGTTTTTTCCACGTGTCTTGACATCCAATGTATCCCTGCAAAGTTTGGTGAAGATCTGAGTATGTCGTTTTTGACCTTATCTGGAACATCCTTTCTGAAAATTTGAAAATTCTTAAAAAATTCTTCGAAAATCTTGATGTCTCCAATCTCTTGTTTTGTACGTTTTTTCCACGTGTCTTGACATCCAATGTATCCCTGCAAAGTTTGGTGAAGATCTGAGTATGTAGTTTTTGACCTTATATGGAACCTCCTATCTGAAAATTTGAAAATTCTTAAAAAATTCGTCCAAAATCTTGATGTCTCCAATCTCTTGTTTTGTACGTTTTTTCCACGTGTCTCGACCTCCAATGGATCCCTGCAAAGTTTGGTGAAGATCTGAGTATGTCGTTTTTGACCTTATCTGGAACCTCCCATCTGAAAATTTGAAAATTCTTAAAAAATTCGTCGAAAATCTTGATGTCTCCGATCTCTTGTTTTGTACGTTTTTTCCACGTGTCTTGACATGCAAAGTATTCCTGCAAAGTTTGGTGAAGATCTGAGTATGTAGTTTTTGACCTCATCTGGAACCTCCTATCTGAAAATTTGAAAATTCTTAAAAAATTCGTCCAAAATCTTGATGTCTCCAATCTCTTGTTTTGTACGTTTTTTCCACGTGTCTTGACATCCAATGTATCCCTGCAATGTTTGGTGAAGATCTGAGTATGTAGTTTTTGACCTTATCTGGAACCTCCCATCTGAAAATTTGAAAATTCTTAAAAAATCCGTCCAAAATCTTGATGACCCCAATCTCTTGTTTTTTACTTTTTTTCCACGTGTCTCGACCTCCAATGTATCCCTGCAAAGTTTGGTGAAGATCTGAGTATGTAGTTTTTGACCTTATATGGAACCTCCTATCTGAAAATTTGAAAATTCTTAAAAAATTCGTCCAAAATCTTGATGTCACCAATCCTATGTTTTGTATGTTTTTTCCACGTGTCTTGACATCCAATGTATTCCTGCAATGTTTGGTGAAGATCTGAGTATGTAGTTTTTGACCTTATATGGAACCTCCTATCTGAAAATTTGAAAATTCTTAAAAAATTCGACCAAAATCTTGATGTTCCGAATCCTATGTTTTGTATGTTTTTTCCACGTGTCTTGACATCCAATGTATCCATGCAAAGTTTGGTGAAGATCTGAGTATGTAGTTTTTGACCTTATATTGAACCTCCCATCTGAAAATTTGAAAATTCTTAAAAAATTCTTCCAAAATCTTGATGACCCCAATCTCTTGTTTTGTACGTTTTTTCCACGTGTCTTGACATCCAAAGTATCCCTGCAAAGTTTGGTGAAGATCTGAGTATGTAGTTTTTGACCTTATATGGAACCTCCTTTCTGAAAATTTGAGAATTCTTAAAAAATTCGTCCAAAATCTTGATGTCTCCAATCTCTTGTTTTGTACGTTTTTTCCACGTGTCTTGACATCCAATGTATCCCTGCAAAGTTTGGTGAAGATCTGAGTATGTAGTTTTTGACCTTATCTGGAACATCCTTTCTGAAAATTTGAAAATTGTTAAAAAATTCGTCCAGAATCTTGATGTCTCCAATCTCTTTTTTGTACGTTTTTTCCACGTGTCTTGACATCCAATGTATCCCTGCAAAGTTTGGTGAAGATCTGAGTATGTAGTTTTTGACCTTATCTGGAACCTCCCATCTGAAAATTTGAAAATTCTTAAAAAATTCGACCAAAATCTTGATGTCTCCAATCTTTTGTTTTGTACGTTTTTTCCACGTGTCTTGACACATAATGTATCCCTGCAGAGTTTGGTGAAGATCTGAGTATGTAGTTTTTGACCTTATATGGAACCTCCTATCTGAAAATTTGAAAATTCTTAAAAAATTCGTCCAAAATCTTGATGTCTCCAATCTCTTGTTTTGTACGTTTTTTCCACGTGTCTTGACATCCAATGTATCCCTGCAAAGTTTGGTGAAGATCTGAGTATGTAGTTTTTGACCTTATCTGGAACCTCCCATCTGAAAATTTGAAAATTCCTAAAAAATCCGTGCAAAATCTTGATGACCCCAATCTCTTGTTTTGTACGTTTTTTCCACGTGTCTTGACATCCAATGTATTCCTGCAATGTTTGGTGAAGATCTGAGTATGTAGTTTTTGACCTTATATGGAACCTCCTATCTGAAAATTTGAAAATTCTTAAAAAATTCGACCAAAATCTTGATGTTCCGAATCCTATGTTTTGTATGTTTTTTCCACGTGTCTTGACATCCAATGTATCCATGCAAAGTTTGGTGAAGATCTGAGTATGTAGTTTTTGACCTTATATTGAACCTCCCATCTGAAAATTTGAAAATTCTTAAAAAATTCGTCCAAAATCTTGATGACCCCAATCTCTTGTTTTGTACGTTTTTTCCACGTGTCTTGACATCCAAAGTATCCCTGCAAAGTTTGGTGAAGATCTGAGTATGTAGTTTTTGACCTTATATTGAACCTCCCATCTGAAAATTTGAAAATTCTTAAAAAATTCGTCCAAAATCTTGATGTCTCCAATCTCTTGTTTTGTACGTTTTTTCCACGTGTCTTGACATCCAATGTATCCATGCAATGTTTGGTGAAGATCTGAGTATGTCGTTTTTGACCTTATCTGGAACCTCCCATCTGAAAATTTGAAAATTCTTAAAAAATTCGTCGAAAATCTTGATGTCTCCAATCTTTTGTTTTGTACGTTTTTTCCACGTGTCTTGACATGCAAAGTATCCCTGCAACGTTTGGTGAAGATCTGAGTATGTAGTTTTTGACCTTATCTGGAACCTCCTATCTGAAAATTTGAAAATTCTTAAAAAATTCGTCCAAAATCTTGATGTCTCCAATCTCTTGTTTTGTACGTTTTTTCCACGTGTCTTGACATCCAATGTATTCCTGCAATGTTTGGTGGAGATCTGAGTATGTAGTTTTAGACCTTATCTGGAACCTCCTATCTGAAAATTTGAAAATTCTTCAAAAATTCGTCCAAAATCTTTATGTCTCCAATCTCTTGTTTTGTACGTTTTTTCCACGTGTCTCGACCTCCAATGGATCCCTGCAAAGTTTGGTGAAGATCTGAGTATGTCGTTTTTGACCTTATCTGGAACATCCTTTCTGAAAATTTGAAAATTGTTAAAAAATTCGTCCAAAATCTTGATGTCTCCAATCTCTTTTTTGTACGTTTTTTCCACGTGTCTTGACATCCAATGTATCCCTGCAAAGTTTGGTGAAGATCTGAGTATGTAGTTTTTGACCTTATCTGGAACCTCCCATCTGAAAATTTGAAAATTCTTAAAAAATTCGACCAAAATCTTGATGTCTCCAATCTTTTGTTTTGTACGTTTTTTCCACGTGTCTTGACACATAATGTATCCATGCAAAGTTTGGTGAAGATCTGAGTATGTAGTTTTTGTCCTTATATGGAACCTCCTATCTGAAAATTTGAAAATTCTTAAAAAATTCGTCCAAAATTTTGATGTCTCCAATCTCTTGTTTTGTACGTTTTTTCCACGTGTCTTGACATCCAATGTATCCCTGCAATGTTTGGTGAAGATCTGAGTATGTAGTTTTTGACCTTATATGGAACCTCCTATCTGAAAATTTGAAAATTCTTAAAAAATTCGACCAAAATCTTGATGTCTCCAATCTCTTCTTTTGTACGTTTTTTCCACGTGTCTTGACATCCAATGTATCCCTGCAAAGTTTGGTGAAGATCTGAGTATGTAGTTTTTGATCTTATATTGAACCTCCCATCTGAAAATTTGAAAATTCTTAAAAAATTCGTCCAAAATCTTGATGTCTCCAATCTCTTGTTTTGTACGTTTTTTCCACGTGTCTTGATATCCAATGTATCCCTGCAAAGTTTGGTGAAGATCTGAGTATGTAGTTTTTGACCTTATATGGAACCTCCTATCTGAAAATTTGAAAATTCTTAAAAAATTCGACCAAAATCTTGATGTTCCGAATCCTATGTTTTGTATGTTTTTTCCACGTGTTTTGACATGCAAAGTATTCCTGCAAAGTTTGGTGAAGATCTGAGTATGAAGTTTTTGACCTTATCTGGAACCTCCTATCTGAAAATTTGAAAATTCTTAAAAAATTCGTCGAAAATCTTGATGTCTCCGATCTCTTGTTTTGTACGTTTTTTCCACGTGTCTTGACATGCAAAGTATTCCTGCAAAGTTTGGTGAAGATCTGAGTATGTAGTTTTTGACCTTATCTGGAACCTCCCATCTGAAAATTTTAAAATTCCTAAAAAATCCGTCCAAAATCTTGATGACCCCAATCTCTTGTTTTGTACGTTTTTTCCACGTGTCTTGACATCCAATGTATCCCTGCAATGTTTGGTGAAGATCTGAGTATGTCGTTTTTGACCTTATCTGGAACCTCCCATCTGAAAATTTGAAAATTCTTAAAAAATTCGTCGAAAATCTTGATGTCTCCAATCTTTTGTTTTGTACGTTTTTTCCACGTGTCTTGACATGCAAAGTATCCCTGCAACGTTTGGTGAAGATCTGAGTATGTAGTTTTTGACCTTATCTGGAACCTGCTATCTGAAAATTTGAAAATTCTTCAAAAATTCGTCGAAAATCTTGATGTCTCCAATCTCTTGTTTTGTACGTTTTTTCCACGTGTCTTGACATCCAATGTATTCCTGCAATGTTTGGTGGAGATCTGAGTATGTAGTTTTAGACCTTATCTGGAACCTCCTATCTGAAAATTTGAAAATTCTTCAAAAATTCGTCGAAAATCTTGATGTCTCCAATCTCTTTTTTGTACGTTTTTTCCACGTGTCTTGACATCCAATGTATCCCTGCAAAGTTTGGTGAAGATCTGAGTATGTCGTTTTTGACCTTATCTGGAACATCCTTTCTGAAAATTTGAAAATTCTTAAAAAATTCGTCGAAAATCTTGATGTCTCCAATCTCTTGTTTTGTACGTTTTTTCCACGTGTCTTGACATCCAATGTATCCCTGCAAAGTTTGGTGAAGATCTGAGTATGTAGTTTTTGACCTTATATGGAACCTCCTATCTGAAAATTTGAAAATTCTTAAAAAATTCGTCCAAAATCTTGATGTCTCCAATCTCTTGTTTTGTACGTTTTTTCCACGTGTCTTGACATGCAAAGTATTCCTGCAAAGTTTGGTGAAGATCTGAGTATGTAGTTTTTGACCTCATCTGGAACCTCCTATCTGAAAATTTGAAAATTCTTAAAAAATTCGTCCAAAATCTTGATGTCTCCAATCTCTTGTTTTGTACGTTTTTTCCACGTGTCTTGACATCCAATGTATCCCTGCAATGTTTGGTGAAGATCTGAGTATGTAGTTTTTGATCTTATCTGGAACCTCCCATCTGAAAATTTGAAAATTCCTAAAAAATCCGTCCAAAATCTTGATGACCCCAATCTCTTGTTTTGTACTTTTTTTCCACGTGTCTTGACATCCAATGTATCCCTGCAAAGTTTGGTGAAGATCTGAGTATGTAGTTTTTGATCTTATCTGGAACCTCCTATCTGAAAATTTGAAAATTCTTAAAAAATTCGTCCAAAATCTTGATGTCTCCAATCTCTTGTTTTGTACGTTTTTTCCACGTGTCTTGATATCCAATGTATCCCTGCAAAGTTTGGTGAAGATCTGAGTATGTTGTTTTTGACCTTATCTGGAACATCCTTTCTGAAAATTTGAAAATTGTTAAAAAATTCGTCCAAAATCTTGATGTCTCCTATCTCTTGTTTTGTACGTTTTTTCCACGTGTCTTGACATCCAAATATCCCTGCAAAGTTTGGTGAAGATCTGAGTATGTAGTTTTTGACCTTATCTGGAACCTCCCATCTGAAAATTTGAAAATTCTTAAAAAATTCGACCAATATCTTGATGTCTCCAATCTCTTGTTTTGTACGTTTTTTCCACGTGTCTTGACACATAATGTATCCATGCAAAGTTTGGTGAAGATCTGATTATGTAGTTTTTGACCTTATATGGAACCTCCTATCTGAAAATTTAAAAATTCTTAAAAAATTCGTCCAAAATCTTGATGTCTCCAATCTCTTGTTTTGTACGTTTTTTCCACGTGTCTTGACATCCAATGTATCCCTGCAAAGTTTGGTGAAGATCTGAGTATGTAGTTTTTGACCTTATCTGGAACCTCCCATCCGAAAATTTGAAAATTCTTAAAAAATTCGACCAAAATCTTGATGTCTCCAATCTTTTGTTTTGTACGTTTTTTCCACGTGTCTTGACACATAATGTATCCATGCAAAGTTTGGTGAAGATCTGAGTATGTAGTTTTTGACCTTATATGGAACCTCCTATCTGAAAATTTGAAAATTCTTAAAAAATTCGTCCAAAATCTTGATGTCTCCAATCTCTTGTTTTGTACGTTTTTTCCACGTGTCTTGACATCCAATGTATCCCTGCAAAGTTTGGTGAAGATCTGAGTATGTAGTTTTTGACCTTATCTGGAACCTCCCATCTGAAAATTTGAAAATTCCTAAAAAATCCGTGCAAAATCTTGATGACCCCAATCTCTTGTTTTGTACGTTTTTTCCACGTGTCTTGACATCCAATGTATCCATGCAAAGTTTGGTGAAGATCTGAGTATGTCGTTTTTGACCTTATCTGGAACCTCCCATCTGAAAATTTGAAAATTCTTAAAAAATTCGTCGAAAATCTTGATGTCTCCAATCTTTTGTTTTGTACGTTTTTTCCACGTGTCTTGACATGCAAAGTATCCCTGCAACGTTTGGTGAAGATCTGAGTATGTAGTTTTTGACCTTATCTGGAACCTCCCATCTGAAAATTTGAAAATTCCTAAAAAATCCGTCCAAAATCTTGATGACCCCAATCTCTTGTTTTGTACGTTTTTTCCACGTGTCTTGACATCCAATGTATCCCTGCAAAGTTTGGTGAAGATCTGAGTATGTAGTTTTTGACCTTATCTGGAACCTCCTATCTGAAAATTTGAAAATTCTTAAAAAATTCGTCCAAAATCTTGATGTCTCCAATCTCTTGTTTTGTACGTTTTTTCCACGTGTCTTGATATCCAATGTATCCCTGCAAAGTTTGGTGAAGATCTGAGTATGTCGTTTTTGACCTTATCTGGAACATCCTTTCTGAAAATTTGAAAATTGTTAAAAAATTCGTCCAAAATCTTGATGTCTCCTATCTCTTGTTTTGTACGTTTTTTCCACGTGTCTTGACATCCAATGTATCCCTGCAAAGTTTGGTGAAGATCTGAGTATGTAGTTTTTGACCTTATCTGGAACCTCCCATCTGAAAATTTGAAAATTCTTAAAAAATTCGACCAAAATCTTGATGTCTCCAATCTCTTCTTTTGTACGTTTTTTCCACGTGTCTTGACATCCAATGTATCCATGCAAAGTTTGGTGAAGATCTGAGTATGTCGTTTTTGACCTTATCTGGAACCTCCCATCTGAAAATTTGAAAATTCTTAAAAAATTCGTCGAAAATCTTGATGTCTCCAATCTCTTGTTTTGTACGTTTTTTCCACGTGTCTTGACATGCAAAGTATCCCTGCAACGTTTGGTGAAGATCTGAGTATGTAGTTTTTGACCTTATCTGGAACCTCCTATCTGAAAATTTGAAAATTCTTAAAAAATTCGTCCAAAATCTTGATGTCTCCAATCTCTTGTTTTGTACGTTTTTTCCACGTGTCTTGACATCCAATGTATCCCTGCAATGTTTGGTGAAGATCTGAGTATGTAGTTTTTGACCTTATATGGAGCCTCCTATCTGAAAATTTGAAAATTCTTAAAAAATTCGTCCAAAATCTTGATGTCTCCAATCTTTTGTTTTGTACGTTCTTTCCACGTGTCTTGACATCCAATGTATCCCTGCAATGTTTGGTGAAGATCTGAGTATGTAGTTTTTGACCTTATCTGGAACCTCCCATCTGAAAATTTGAAAATTCCTAAAAAATCCGTCCAAAATCTTGTTGACCCGAATCTCTTGTTTTGTACGTTTTTTCCACGTGTCTTGACATCCAATGTATCCCTGCAAAGTTTGGTGAAGATCTGAGTATGTAGTTTTTGACCTTATCTGGAACCGCATTTCTGAAAATTTGAAAATTTTTAAAAAAATCGTCCAAAATCTTGATGTCTCCAATCTCTTGTTTTGTACGTTTTTTCAACGTGTCTTGACATCCAATGTATCCCTGCAAAGTTTGGTGAAGATCTGAGTATGTAGTTTTTGACCTTATATGGAACCTCCTATCTGAAAATTTGAAAATTCTTAAAAAATTCGTCCAAAATCTTGATGTCTCCAATCTCTTGTTTTGTACGTTTTTTCCACGTGTCTCGACCTGCAATGGATCCCTGCAAAGTTTGGTGAAGATCTGAGTATGTCGTTTTTGACCTTATCTGGAACCTCCCATCTGAAAATTTGAAAATTCTTAAAAAAATCGTCGAAAATCTTGATGTCTCCGATCTCTTGTTTTGTACGTTTTTTCCACGTGTCTTGACATGCAAAGTATTCCTGCAAAGTTTGGTGAAGATCTGAGTATGTAGTTTTTGACCTCATCTGGAACCTCCTATCTGAAAATTTGAAAATTCTTAAAAAATTCGTCCAAAATCTTGATGTCTCCAATCTCTTGTTTTGTACGTTTTTTCCACGTGTCTTGACATCCAATGTATCCCTGCAAAGTTTGGTGAAGATCTGAGTATGTCGTTTTTGACCTTATCTGGAACATCCTTTCTGAAAATTTGAAAATTGTTAAAAAATTCGTCCAAAATCTTGATGTCTCCTATCTCTTGTTTTGTACGTTTTTTCCACGTGTCTTGACATCCAATGTATCCCTGCAAAGTTTGGTGAAGATCTGAGTATGTAGTTTTTGACCTTATCTGGAACCTCCCATCTGAAAATTTGAAAATTCTTAAAAAATTCGACCAAAATCTTGATGTCTCCAATCTCTTGTTTTGTACGTTTTTTCCACGTGTCTTGACACATAACGTATCCATGCAAAGTTTGGTGAAGATCTGAGTATGTAGTTTTTGACCTTATATGGAACCTCCTATCTGAAAATTTGAAAATTCTTAAAAAATTCGTCCAAAATCTTGATGTCTCCAATCTCTTGTTTTGTACGTTTTTTCCACGTGTCTTGACATCCAATGTATCCCTGCAAAGTTTGGTGAAGATCTGAGTATGTAGTTTTTGACCTTATCTGGAACCTCCCATCTGAAAATTTGAAAATTCCTAAAAAATCCGTCCAAAATCTTGATGACCACAATCTCTTGTTTTGTACGTTTTTTCCACGTGTCTTGACATTCAATGTATCCCTGCAAAGTTTGGTGAAGATCTGAGTATGTAGTTTTTGACCTTATATGGAACCTCCTTTCTGAAAATTTGAAAATTCTTAAAAAATTCGTCCAAAATCTTGAAGACCCCAATCTCTTGTTTTGTACGTTTTTTCCACGTGTCTTGACATCCAATGTATCCCTGCAAAGTTTGGTGAAGATCTGAGTATGTAGTTTTTGACCTTATATGGAACCTCCTTTCTGAAAATTTGAGAATTCTTAAAAAATTCGTCCAAAATCTTGATGTCTCCAATCTCTTGTTTTGTACGTTTTTTCCACGTGTCTTGACATCCAATGTATCCATGCAAAGTTTGGTGAAGATCTGAGTATGTCGTTTTTGACCTTATCTGGAACCTCCCATCCGAAAATTTGAAAATTCTTAAAAAATTCGTCCAAAATCTTGATGTCTCCAATCTCTTGTTTTGTACGTTTTTTCCACGTGTCTTGACATGCAAAGTATCCCTGCAACGTTTGGTGAAGATCTGAGTATGTAGTTTTTGACCTTATCTGGAACCTCCTATCTGAAAATTTGAAAATTCTTCAAAAATTCGTCGAAAATCTTGATGTCTCCAATCTCTTGCTTTGTACGTTTTTTTCCACGTGTCTTGACATCCAATGTATCCCTGCAATGTTTGGTGGAGATCTGAGTATGTAGTTTTTGACCTTATCTGGAACCTCCTATCTGAAAATTTGAAAATTCTTCAAAAATTCGTCCAAAATCTTGATGTCTCCAATCTCTTGTTTTGTACGTTTTTTCCACGTGTCTCGACCTCCAATGTATCCCTGCAAAGTTAGTGAAGATCTGAGTATGTCGTTTTTGACCTTATCTGGAACATCCTTTCTGAAAATTTGAAAATTCTTAAAAAATTCGTCGAAAATCTTGATGTCTCCAATCTCTTGTTTTGTACGTTTTTTCCACGTTTCTTGACATCCAATGTATCCCTGCAAAGTTTGGTGAAGATCTGAGTATGTAGTTTTTGTCCTTATATGGAACCTCCTTTCTGAAAATTTGAAAATTCTCAAAAAATTCGTCCATAATCTTGATGTCTCCAATCTCTTGTTTTGTACGTTTTTTCCACGTGTCTTGACATCCAATGTATCCCTGCAAAGTTTGGTGAAGATCTGAGCATAGTTTTTGACCTTATATGGAACCTCCTATCTGAAAATTTGAAAATTCTTAAAAAATTCGTCGAAAATCTTGATGTCACCAATCCTATGTTTTGTATGTTTTTTCCACGTGTCTTGACATCCAATGTATCCATGCAAAGTTTGGTGAAGATCTGAGTATGTCGTTTTTGACCTTATCTGGAACCTCCCATCTGAAAATTTGAAAATTCTTAAAAAATTCGTCGAAAATCTTGATGTCTCCGATCTCTTGTTTTGTACGTTTTTTCCACGTGTCTTGACATGCAAAGTATTCCTGCAAAGTTTGGTGAAGATCTGAGTATGTAGTTTTTGACCTCATCTGGAACCTCCTATCTGAAAATTTGAAAATTCTTAAAAAATTCGTCCAAAATCTTGATGTCTCCAATCTCTTGTTTTGTACGTTTTTTCCACGTGTCTTGACATCCAATGTATCCCTGCAATGTTTGGTGAAGATCTGAGTATGTAGTTTTTGACCTTATCTCGAACATCCTTTCTGAAAATTTGAAAATTGTTAAAAAATTCGTCCAAAATCTTGATGTCTCCTATCTCTTGTTTTGTACGTTTTTTCCACGTGTCTTGACATCCAATGTATCCCTGCAAAGTTTGGTGAAGATCTGAGTATGTAGTTTTTGACCTTATCTGGAACCTCCCATCTGAAAATTTGAAAATTCTTAAAAAATTCGACCAATATCTTGATGTCTCCAATCTTTTGTTTTGTACGTTTTTTCCACGTGTCTTGACACATAATGTATCCATGCAAAGTTTGGTGAAGATCTGAGTATGTAGTTTTTGACCTTATATGGAACCTCCTATCTGAAAATTTGAAAATTCTTAAAAAATTCGTCCAAAATCTTGATATCTCCAATCTCTTGTTTTGTACGTTTTTTCCACGTGTCTTGACATCCAATGTATCCCTGCAAAGTTTGGTGAAGATCTGAGTATGTAGTTTTTGACCTTATCTGGAACCTCCCATCTGAAAATTTGAAAATTCCTAAAAAATCCGTGCAAAATCTTGATGACCCCAATCTCTTGTTTTGTACGTTTTTTCCACGTGTCTTGACATCCAATGTATTCCTGCAATGTTTGGTGAAGATCTGAGTATGTAGTTTTTGACCTTATATGGAACCTCGTATCTGAAAATTTGAAAATTCTTAAAAAATTCGACCAAAATCTTGATGTTCCGAATCCTATGTTTTGTATGTTTTTTCCACGTGTCTTGACATCCAATGTATCCATGCAAAGTTTGGTGAAGATCTGAGTATGTAGTTTTTGACCTTATATTGAACCTCCCATCTGAAAATTTGAAAATTCTTAAAAAATTCGTCCAAAATCTTGTTGACCCGAAACTCTTGTTTTGTACGTTTTTTCCACGTGTCTTGACATCCAATGTATCCCTGCAAAGTTTGGTGAAGATCTGAGTATGTAGTTTTTGACCTTATCTGGAACCGCATTTCTGAAAATTTGAAAATTTTTAAAAAAATCGTCCAAAATCTTGATGTCTCCAATCTCTTGTTTTGTACGTTTTTTCCACGTGTCTTGACATCCAATGTATCCCTGCAAAGTTTGGTGAAGATCTGAGTATGTAGTTTTTGACCTTATATGGAACCTCCTATCTGAAAATTTGAAAATTCTTAAAAAATTCGTCCAAAATCTTGATGTCTCCAATCTCTTGTTTTGTACGTTTTTTCCACGTGTCTCGACCTCCAATGGATCCCTGCAAAGTTTGGTGAAGATCTGAGTATGTCGTTTTTGACCTTATCTGGAACCTCCCATCTGAAAATTTGAAAATTCTTAAAAAATTCGTCGAAAATCTTGATGTCTCCGATCTCTTGTTTTGTACGTTTTTTCCACGTGTCTTGACATGCAAAGTATTCCTGCAAAGTTTGGTGAAGATCTGAGTATGTAGTTTTTGACCTCATCTGGAACCTCCAATCTGAAAATTTGAAAATTCTTAAAAAATTCTTCCAAAATCTTGATGTCTCCAATCTCTTGTTTTGTACGTTTTTTCCACGTGTCTTGACATCCAATGTATCCCTGCAAAGTTTGGTGAAGATCTGAGTATGTAGTTTTTGACCTTATCTGGAACCTCCTATCTGAAAATTTGAAAATTCTTAAAAAATTCGTCCAAAATCTTGATGTCTCCAATCTCTTGTTTTGTACGTTTTTTCCACGTGTCTTGATATCCAATGTATCCAAGCAAAGTTTGGTGAAGATCTGAGTATGTCGTTTTTGACCTTATCTGGAACATCCTTTCTGAAAATTTGAAAATTGTTAAAAAATTCGTCCAAAATCTTGATATCTCCTATCTCTTGTTTTGTACGTTTTTTCCACGTGTCTTGACATCCAATGTATCCCTGCAAAGTTTGGTGAAGATCTGAGTATGTAGTTTTTGACCTTATCTGGAACCTCCCATCTGAAAATTTGAAAATTCTTAAAAAATTCGACCAAAATCTTGATGTCTCCAATCTCTTGTTTTGTACGTTTTTTCCACGTGTCTTGACACATAATGTATCCATGCAAAGTTTGGTGAAGATCTGAGTATGTAGTTTTTGACCTTATATGGAACCTCATATCTGAAAATTTGAAAATTCTTAAAAAATTCGTCCAAAATCTTGATGTCTCCAATCTCTTGTTTTGTACGTTTTTTCCACGTGTCTTGACATCCAATGTATCCCTGCAAAGTTTGGTGAAGATCTGAGTATGTATTTTTTGACCTTATCTGGAACCTCCCATCTGAAAATTTGAAAATTCCTAAAAAATCCGTCCAAAATCTTGATGACCCCAATCTCTTGTTTTGTACGTTTTTTCCACGTGTCTTGACATCCAATGTATCCCTGCAAAGTTTGGTGAAGATCTGAGTATGTAGTTTTTGACCTTATATGGAACCTCCTTTCTGAAAATTTGAGAATTCTTAAAAAATTCGTCCAAAATCTTGATGTCTCCAATCTCTTGTTTTGTACGTTTTTTCCACGTGTCTTGACATCCAATGTATCCATGCAAAGTTTGGTGAAGATCTGAGTATGTCGTTTTTGACCTTATCTGGAACCTCCCATCCGAAAATTTGAAAATTCTTAAAAAATTCGTCGAAAATCTTGATGTCTCCAATCTCTTGTTTTGTACGTTTTTTCCACGTGTCTTGACATTCAAAGTATCCCTGCAACGTTTGGTGAAGATCTGAGTATGTAGTTTTTGACCTTATCTGGAACCTCCTATCTGAAAATTTGAAAATTCTTCAAAAATTCGTCGAAAATCTTGATGTCTCCAATCTCTTGCTTTGTACGTTTTTTCCACGTGTCTTGACATCCAATGTATCCCTGCAATGTTTGGTGGAGATCTGAGTATGTAGTTTTTGACCTTATCTGGAACCTCCTATCTGAAAATTTGAAAATTCTTCAAAAATTCGTCCAAAATCTTGATGTCTCCAATCTCTTGTTTTGTACGTTTTTTCCACGTGTCTTGACATCCAATGTATCCCTGCAAAGTTTGGTGAAGATCTGAGTATGTAGTTTTTGACCTTATATGGAACCTCCTTTCTGAAAATTTGAGAATTCTTAAAAAATTCGTCCAAAATCTTGATGTCTCCAATCTCTTGTTTTGTACGTTTTTTCCACGTGTCTTGACATCCAATGTATCCATGCAAAGTTTGGTGAAGATCTGAGTATGTCGTTTTTGACCTTATCTGGAACCTCCCATCCGAAAATTTGAAAATTCTTAAAAAATTCGTCGAAAATCTTGATGTCTCCAATCTCTTGTTTTGTACGTTTTTTCCACGTGTCTTGACATGCAAAGTATCCCTGCAACGTTTGGTGAAGATCTGAGTCTGTAGTTTTTGACCTTATCTGGAACCTCCTATCTGAAAATTTGAAAATTCTTCAAAAATTCGTCGAAAATCTTGATGTCTCCAATCTCTTGCTTTGTACGTTTTTTCCACGTGTCTTGACATCCAATGTATCCCTGCAATGTTTGGTGGAGATCTGAGTATGTAGTTTTTGACCTTATCTGGAACCTCCTATCTGAAAATTTGAAAATTCTTCAAAAATTCGTCCAAAATCTTGATGTCTCCAATCTCTTGTTTTGTACGTTTTTTCACGTGTCTCGACCTCCAATGTATCCCTGCAAAGTTAGTGAAGATCTGAGTATGTCGTTTTTGACCTTATCTGGAACATCCTTTCTGAAAATTTGAAAATTCTTAAAAAATTCGTCGAAAATCTTGATGTCTCCAATCTCTTGTTTTGTACGTTTTTTCCACGTTTCTTGACATCCAATGTATCCCTGCAAAGTTTGGTGAAGATCTGAGTATGTAGTTTTTGACCTTTGTATGGAACCTCCTTTCTGAAAATTTGAAAATTCTCAAAAAATTCGTCCATAATCTTGATGTCTCCAATCTCTTGTTTTGTACGTTTTTTCCACGTGTCTTGACATCCAATGTATCCCTGCAAAGTTTGGTGAAGATCTGAGCATGTAGTTTTTGACCTTATATGGAACCTCCTATCTGAAAATTTGAAAATTCTTAAAAAATTCGTCGAAAATCTTGATGTCACCAATCCTATGTTTTGTATGTTTTTTCCACGTGTCTTGACATCCAATGTATCCATGCAAAGTTTGGTGAAGATCTGAGTATGTCGTTTTTGACCTTCTCTGGAACCTCCCATCTGAAAATTTGAAAATTCTTAAAAAATTCGTCGAAAATCTTGATGTCTCCGATCTCTTGTTTTGTACGTTTTTTCCACGTGTCTTGACATGCAAAGTATTCCTGCAAAGTTTGGTGAAGATCTGAGTATGTAGTTTTTGACCTCATCTGGAACCTCCTATCTGAAAATTTGAAAATTCTTAAAAAATTCGTCCAAAATCTTGATGTCTCCAATCTCTTGTTTTGTACGTTTTTTCCACGTGTCTTGACATCCAATGTATCCCTGCAATGTTTGGTGAAGATCTGAGTATGTAGTTTTTGACCTTATCTGGAACCTCCCATCTGAAAATTTGAAAATTCCTAAAAAATCCGTCCAAAATCTTGATGACCCCAATCTCTTGTTTTGTACGTTTTTTCCACGTGTCTCGACATCCAATGTATCCCTGCAAAGTTTGGTGAAGATCTGAGTATGTAGTTTTTGACCTTATCTGGAACCTCCTATCTGAAAATTTGAAAATTCTTAAAAAATTCGTCCAAAATCTTGATGTCTCCAATCTCTTGTTTTGTACGTTTTTTCCACGTGTCTTGATATCCAATGTATCCCTGCAAAGTTTGGTGAAGATCTGAGTATGTCGTTTTTGACCTTATCTGGAACATCCTTTCTGAAAATTTGAAAATTCTTAAAAAATTCGACCAAAATCTTGATGTTCCGAATCCTATGTTTTGTATGTTTTTTCCACGTGTCTTGACATCCAATGTATCCATGCAAAGTTTGGTGAAGATCTGAGTATGTAGTTTTTGACCTTATATTGAACCTCCCATCTGAAAATTTGAAAATTCTTAAAAAATTCGTCCAAAATCTTGATGACCCCAATCTCTTGTTTTGTACGTTTTTTCCACGTGTCTTGACATCCAAAGTATCCCTGCAAAGTTTGGTGAAGATCTGAGTATGTAGTTTTTGACCTTATATGGAACCTCCTTTCTGAAAATTTGAGAATTCTTAAAAAATTCGTCCAAAATCTTGATGTCTCCAATCTCTTGTTTTGTACGTTTTTTCCACGTGTCTTGACATCCAATGTATCCATGCAAAGTTTGGTGAAGATCTGAGTATGTCGTTTTTGACCTTATCTGGAACCTCCCATCTGAAAATTTGAAAATTCTTAAAAAATTCGTCGAAAATCTTGATGTCTCCAATCTTTTGTTTTGTACGTTTTTTCCACGTGTCTTGAAATGCAAAGTATCCCTGCAACGTTTGGTGAAGATCTGAGTATGTAGTTTTTGACCTTATCTGGAACCTCCTATCTGAAAATTTGAAAATTCTTCAAAAATTCGTCGAAAATCTTGATGTCTCCAATCTCTTGTTTTGTACGTTTTTTCCACGTGTCTTGACATCCAATGTATTCCTGCAATGTTTGGTGGAAATCTGAGTATGTAGTTTTAGACCTTATCTGGAACCTCCTATCTGAAAATTTGAAAATTCTTCAAAAATTCGTCCATAATCTTGATGTCTCCAATCTCTTGTTTTGTACGTTTTTTCCACGTGTCTTGATATCCAATGTATCCCTGCAAAGTTTGGTGAAGATCTGAGTATGTCGTTTTTGACCTTATCTGGAACATCCTTTCTGAAAATTTGAAAATTGTTAAAAAATTCGTCCAAAATCTTGATGTCTCCTATCTCTTGTTTTGTACGTTTTTTCCACGTGTCTTGACATCCAATGTATCCCTGCAAAGTTTGGTGAAGATCTGAGTATGTAGTTTTTGACCTTATCTGGAACCTCCCATCTGAAAATTTGAAAATTCTTAAAAAATTCGACCAAAATCTTGATGTCTCCAATCTCTTGTTTTGTACGTTTTTTCCACGTGTCTTGACACATAATGTATCCATGCAAAGTTTGGTGAAGATCTGAGTATGTAGTTTTTGACCTTATATGGAACCTCCTATCTGAAAATTTGAAAATTCTTTAAAAAATTCGTCCAAAATCTTGATGTCTCCAATCTCTTGTTTTGTACGTTTTTTCCACGTGTCTTGACATCCAATGTATCCCTGCAAAGTTTGGTGAAGATCTGAGTATGTAGTTTTTGACCTTATCTGGAACCTCCCATCTGAAAATTTGAAAATTCCTAAAAAATCCGTCCAAAATCTTGATGACCCCAATCTCTTGTTTTGTACGTTTTTTCCACGTGTCTTGACATCCAATGTATCCCTGCAAAGTTTGGTGAAGATCTGAGTATGTAGTTTTTGACCTTATATGGAACCTCCTTTCTGAAAATTTGAGAATTCTTAAAAAATTCGTCCAAAATCTTGATGTCTCCAATCTCTTGTTTTGTACGTTTTTTCCACGTGTCTTGACATCCAATGTATTAATGCAAAGTTTGGTGAAGATCTGAGTATGTCGTTTTTGACCTTATCTGGAACCTCCCATCCGAAAATTTGAAAATTCTTAAAAAATTCGTCGAAAATCTTGATGTCTCCAATCTCTTGTTTTGTACGTTTTTTCCACGTGTCTTGACATGCAAAGTATCCCTGCAACGTTTGGTGAAGATCTGAGTATGTAGTTTTTGACCTTATCTGGAACCTCCTATCTGAAAATTTGAAAATTCTTCAAAAATTCGTCGAAAATCTTGATGTCTCCAATCTCTTGCTTTGTACGTTTTTTCCACGTGTCTTGACATCCAATGTATCCCTGCAATGTTTGGTGGAGATCTGAGTATGTAGTTTTTGACCTTATCTGGAACCTCCTATCTGAAAATTTGAAAATTCTTCAAAAATTCGTCCAAAATCTTGATGTCTCCAATCTCTTGTTTTGTACGTTTTTTCCACGTGTCTTGACATCCAATGTATCCCTGCAAAGTTTGGTGAAGATCTGAGTATGTAGTTTTTGACCTTATATGGAACCTCCTTTCTGAAAATTTGAGAATTCTTAAAAAATTCGTCCAAAATCTTGATGTCTCCAATCTCTTGTTTTGTACGTTTTTTCCACGTGTCTTGACATGCAAAGTATCCCTGCAACGTTTGGTGAAGATCTGAGTATGTCGTTTTTGACCTTATCTGGAACCTCCTATCTGAAAATTTGAAAATTCTTCAAAAATTCGTCGAAAATCTTGATGTCTCCAATCTCTTGCTTTGTACGTTTTTTCCACGTGTCTTGACATCCAATGTATCCCTGCAATGTTTGGTGGAGATCTGAGTATGTAGTTTTTGACCTTATCTGGAACCTCCTATCTGAAAATTTGAAAATTCTTCAAAAATTCGTCCAAAATCTTGATGTCTCCAATCTCTTGTTTTGTACGTTTTTTCACGTGTCTCGACCTCCAATGTATCCCTGCAAAGTTAGTGAAGATCTGAGTATGTCGTTTTTGACCTTATCTGGAACATCCTTTCTGAAAATTTGAAAATTCTTAAAAAATTCGTCGAAAATCTTGATGTCTCCAATCTCTTGTTTTGTACGTTTTTTCCACGTTTCTTGACATCCAATGTATCCCTGCAAAGTTTGGTGAAGATCTGAGTATGTAGTTTTTGACCTTATATGGAACCTCCTTTCTGAAAATTTGAAAATTCTCAAAAAATTCGTCCATAATCTTGATGTCTCCAATCTCTTGTTTTGTACGTTTTTTCCACGTGTCTTGACATCCAATGTATCCCTGCAAAGTTTGGTGAAGATCTGAGCATGTAGTTTTTGACCTTATATGGAACCTCCTATCTGAAAATTTGAAAATTCTTAAAAAATTCGTCGAAAATCTTGATGTCACCAATCCTATGTTTTGTATGTTTTTTCCACGTGTCTTGACATCCAATGTATCCATGCAAAGTTTGGTGAAGATCTGAGTATGTCGTTTTTGACCTTCTCTGGAACCTCCCATCTGAAAATTTGAAAATTCTTAAAAAATTCGTCGAAAATCTTGATGTCTCCGATCTCTTGTTTTGTACGTTTTTTCCACGTGTCTTGACATGCAAAGTATTCCTGCAAAGTTTGGTGAAGATCTGAGTATGTAGTTTTTGACCTCATCTGGAACCTCCTATCTGAAAATTTGAAAATTCTTAAAAAATTCGTCCAAAATCTTGATGTCTCCAATCTCTTGTTTTGTACGTTTTTTCCACGTGTCTTGACATCCAATGTATCCCTGCAATGTTTGGTGAAGATCTGAGTATGTAGTTTTTGACCTTATCTGGAACCTCCCATCTGAAAATTTGAAAATTCCTAAAAAATCCGTCCAAAATCTTGATGACCCCAATCTCTTGTTTTGTACGTTTTTTCCACGTGTCTTGACATCCAATGTATCCCTGCAAAGTTTGGTGAAGATCTGAGTATGTAGTTTTTGACCTTATCTGGAACCTCCCATCTGAAAATTTGAAAATTCTTAAAAAATTCGACCAAAATCTTGATGTCTCCAATCTCTTGTTTTGTACGTTTTTTCCACGTGTCTTGACACATAATGTATCCATGCAAAGTTTGGTGAAGATCTGAGTATGTAGTTTTTGACCTTATATGGAACCTCCTATCTGAAAATTTGAAAATTCTTTAAAAAATTCGTCCAAAATCTTGATGTCTCCAATCTCTTGTTTTGTACGTTTTTTCCACGTGTCTTGACATCCAATGTATCCCTGCAAAGTTTGGTGAAGATCTGAGTATGTAGTTTTTGACCTTATCTGGAACCTCCCATCTGAAAATTTGAAAATTCCTAAAAAATCCGTCCAAAATCTTGATGACCCCAATCTCTTGTTTTGTACGTTTTTTCCACGTGTCTTGACATCCAATGTATCCCTGCAAAGTTTGGTGAAGATCTGAGTATGTAGTTTTTGACCTTATATGGAACCTCCTTTCTGAAAATTTGAGAATTCTTAAAAAATTCGTCCAAAATCTTGATGTCTCCAATCTCTTGTTTTGTACGTTTTTTCCACGTGTCTTGACATCCAATGTATTAATGCAAAGTTTGGTGAAGATCTGAGTATGTCGTTTTTGACCTTATCTGGAACCTCCCATCCGAAAATTTGAAAATTCTTAAAAAATTCGTCGAAAATCTTGATGTCTCCAATCTCTTGTTTTGTACGTTTTTTCCACGTGTCTTGACATGCAAAGTATCCCTGCAACGTTTGGTGAAGATCTGAGTATGTAGTTTTTGACCTTATCTGGAACCTCCTATCTGAAAATTTGAAAATTCTTCAAAAATTCGTCGAAAATCTTGATGTCTCCAATCTCTTGCTTTGTACGTTTTTTCCACGTGTCTTGACATCCAATGTATCCCTGCAATGTTTGGTGGAGATCTGAGTATGTAGTTTTTGACCTTATCTGGAACCTCCTATCTGAAAATTTGAAAATTCTTCAAAAATTCGTCCAAAATCTTGATGTCTCCAATCTCTTGTTTTGTACGTTTTTTCCACGTGTCTTGACATCCAATGTATCCCTGCAAAGTTTGGTGAAGATCTGAGTATGTAGTTTTTGACCTTATATGGAACCTCCTTTCTGAAAATTTGAGAATTCTTAAAAAATTCGTCCAAAATCTTGATGTCTCCAATCTCTTGTTTTGTACGTTTTTTCCACGTGTCTTGACATGCAAAGTATCCCTGCAACGTTTGGTGAAGATCTGAGTATGTCGTTTTTGACCTTATCTGGAACATCCTTTCTGAAAATTTGAAAATTCTTAAAAAATTCGTCGAAAATCTTGATGTCTCCAATCTCTTGTTTTGTACGTTTTTTCCACGTTTCTTGACATCCAATGTATCCCTGCAAAGTTTGGTGAAGATCTGAGTATGTAGTTTTTGACCTTATATGGAACCTCCTTTCTGAAAATTTGAAAATTCTCAAAAAATTCGTCCATAATCTTGATGTCTCCAATCTCTTGTTTTGTACGTTTTTTCCACGTGTCTTGACATCCAATGTATCCCTGCAAAGTTTGGTGAAGATCTGAGCATGTAGTTTTTGACCTTATATGGAACCTCCTATCTGAAAATTTGAAAATTCTTAAAAAATTCGTCGAAAATCTTGATGTCACCAATCCTATGTTTTGTATGTTTTTTCCACGTGTCTTGACATCCAATGTATCCATGCAAAGTTTGGTGAAGATCTGAGTATGTCGTTTTTGACCTTCTCTGGAACCTCCCATCTGAAAATTTGAAAATTCTTAAAAAATTCGTCGAAAATCTTGATGTCTCCGATCTCTTGTTTTGTACGTTTTTTCCACGTGTCTTGACATGCAAAGTATTCCTGCAAAGTTTGGTGAAGATCTGAGTATGTAGTTTTTGACCTCATCTGGAACCTCCTATCTGAAAATTTGAAAATTCTTAAAAAATTCGTCCAAAATCTTGATGTCTCCAATCTCTTGTTTTGTACGTTTTCTCCACGTGTCTTGACATCCAATGTATCCCTGCAATGTTTGGTGAAGATCTGAGTATGTAGTTTTTGACCTTATCTGGAACCTCCCATCTGAAAATTTGAAAATTCCTAAAAAATCCGTCCAAAATCTTGATGACCCCAATCTCTTGTTTTGTACGTTTTTTCCACGTGTCTCGACATCCAATGTATCCCTGCAAAGTTTGGTGAAGATCTGAGTATGTAGTTTTTGACCTTATCTGGAACCTCCTATCTGAAAATTTGAAAATTCTTAAAAAATTCGTCCAAAATCTTGATGTCTCCAATCTCTTGTTTTGTACGTTTTTTCCACGTGTCTTGATATCCAATGTATCCCTGCAAAGTTTGGTGAAGATCTGAGTATGTCGTTTTTGACCTTATCTGGAACATCCTTTCTGAAAATTTGAAAATTCTTAAAAAATTCGACCAAAATCTTGATGTTCCGAATCCTATGTTTTGTATGTTTTTTCCACGTGTCTTGACATCCAATGTATCCATGCAAAGTTTGGTGAAGATCTGAGTATGTAGTTTTTGACCTTATATTGAACCTCCCATCTGAAAATTTGAAAATTCTTAAAAAATTCGTCCAAAATCTTGATGACCCCAATCTCTTGTTTTGTACGTTTTTTCCACGTGTCTTGACATCCAAAGTATCCCTGCAAAGTTTGGTGAAGATCTGAGTATGTAGTTTTTGACCTTATATGGAACCTCCTTTCTGAAAATTTGAGAATTCTTAAAAAATTCGTCCAAAATCTTGATGTCTCCAATCTCTTGTTTTGTACGTTTTTTCCACGTGTCTTGACATCCAATGTATCCATGCAAAGTTTGGTGAAGATCTGAGTATGTCGTTTTTGACCTTATCTGGAACCTCCCATCTGAAAATTTGAAAATTCTTAAAAAATTCGTCGAAAATCTTGATGTCTCCAATCTTTTGTTTTGTACGTTTTTTCCACGTGTCTTGAAATGCAAAGTATCCCTGCAACGTTTGGTGAAGATCTGAGTATGTAGTTTTTGACCTTATCTGGAACCTCCTATCTGAAAATTTGAAAATTCTTCAAAAATTCGTCGAAAATCTTGATGTCTCCAATCTCTTGTTTTGTACGTTTTTTCCACGTGTCTTGACATCCAATGTATTCCTGCAATGTTTGGTGGAAATCTGAGTATGTAGTTTTAGACCTTATCTGGAACCTCCTATCTGAAAATTTGAAAATTCTTCAAAAATTCGTCCATAATCTTGATGTCTCCAATCTCTTGTTTTGTACGTTTTTTCCACGTGTCTTGATATCCAATGTATCCCTGCAAAGTTTGGTGAAGATCTGAGTATGTCGTTTTTGACCTTATCTGGAACATCCTTTCTGAAAATTTGAAAATTGTTAAAAAATTCGTCCAAAATCTTGATGTCTCCTATCTCTTGTTTTGTACGTTTTTTCCACGTGTCTTGACATCCAATGTATCCCTGCAAAGTTTGGTGAAGATCTGAGTATGTAGTTTTTGACCTTATCTGGAACCTCCCATCTGAAAATTTGAAAATTCTTAAAAAATTCGACCAAAATCTTGATGTCTCCAATCTCTTGTTTTGTACGTTTTTTCCACGTGTCTTGACACATAATGTATCCATGCAAAGTTTGGTGAAGATCTGAGTATGTAGTTTTTGACCTTATATGGAACCTCCTATCTGAAAATTTGAAAATTCTTTAAAAAATTCGTCCAAAATCTTGATGTCTCCAATCTCTTGTTTTGTACGTTTTTTCCACGTGTCTTGACATCCAATGTATCCCTGCAAAGTTTGGTGAAGATCTGAGTATGTAGTTTTTGACCTTATCTGGAACCTCCCATCTGAAAATTTGAAAATTCCTAAAAAATCCGTCCAAAATCTTGATGACCCCAATCTCTTGTTTTGTACGTTTTTTCCACGTGTCTTGACATCCAATGTATCCCTGCAAAGTTTGGTGAAGATCTGAGTATGTAGTTTTTGACCTTATATGGAACCTCCTTTCTGAAAATTTGAGAATTCTTAAAAAATTCGTCCAAAATCTTGATGTCTCCAATCTCTTGTTTTGTACGTTTTTTCCACGTGTCTTGACATCCAATGTATTAATGCAAAGTTTGGTGAAGATCTGAGTATGTCGTTTTTGACCTTATCTGGAACCTCCCATCCGAAAATTTGAAAATTCTTAAAAAATTCGTCGAAAATCTTGATGTCTCCAATCTCTTGTTTTGTACGTTTTTTCCACGTGTCTTGACATGCAAAGTATCCCTGCAACGTTTGGTGAAGATCTGAGTATGTAGTTTTTGACCTTATCTGGAACCTCCTATCTGAAAATTTGAAAATTCTTCAAAAATTCGTCGAAAATCTTGATGTCTCCAATCTCTTGCTTTGTACGTTTTTTCCACGTGTCTTGACATCCAATGTATCCCTGCAATGTTTGGTGGAGATCTGAGTATGTAGTTTTTGACCTTATCTGGAACCTCCTATCTGAAAATTTGAAAATTCTTCAAAAATTCGTCCAAAATCTTGATGTCTCCAATCTCTTGTTTTGTACGTTTTTTCCACGTGTCTTGACATCCAATGTATCCCTGCAAAGTTTGGTGAAGATCTGAGTATGTAGTTTTTGACCTTATATGGAACCTCCTTTCTGAAAATTTGAGAATTCTTAAAAAATTCGTCCAAAATCTTGATGTCTCCAATCTCTTGTTTTGTACGTTTTTTCCACGTGTCTTGACATGCAAAGTATCCCTGCAACGTTTGGTGAAGATCTGAGTATGTCGTTTTTGACCTTATCTGGAACCTCCTATCTGAAAATTTGAAAATTCTTCAAAAATTCGTCGAAAATCTTGATGTCTCCAATCTCTTGCTTTGTACGTTTTTTCCACGTGTCTTGACATCCAATGTATCCCTGCAATGTTTGGTGGAGATCTGAGTATGTAGTTTTTGACCTTATCTGGAACCTCCTATCTGAAAATTTGAAAATTCTTCAAAAATTCGTCCAAAATCTTGATGTCTCCAATCTCTTGTTTTGTACGTTTTTTCACGTGTCTCGACCTCCAATGTATCCCTGCAAAGTTAGTGAAGATCTGAGTATGTCGTTTTTGACCTTATCTGGAACATCCTTTCTGAAAATTTGAAAATTCTTAAAAAATTCGTCGAAAATCTTGATGTCTCCAATCTCTTGTTTTGTACGTTTTTTCCACGTTTCTTGACATCCAATGTATCCCTGCAAAGTTTGGTGAAGATCTGAGTATGTAGTTTTTGACCTTATATGGAACCTCCTTTCTGAAAATTTGAAAATTCTCAAAAAATTCGTCCATAATCTTGATGTCTCCAATCTCTTGTTTTGTACGTTTTTTCCACGTGTCTTGACATCCAATGTATCCCTGCAAAGTTTGGTGAAGATCTGAGCATGTAGTTTTTGACCTTATATGGAACCTCCTATCTGAAAATTTGAAAATTCTTAAAAAATTCGTCGAAAATCTTGATGTCACCAATCCTATGTTTTGTATGTTTTTTCCACGTGTCTTGACATCCAATGTATCCATGCAAAGTTTGGTGAAGATCTGAGTATGTCGTTTTTGACCTTCTCTGGAACCTCCCATCTGAAAATTTGAAAATTCTTAAAAAATTCGTCGAAAATCTTGATGTCTCCGATCTCTTGTTTTGTACGTTTTTTCCACGTGTCTTGACATGCAAAGTATTCCTGCAAAGTTTGGTGAAGATCTGAGTATGTAGTTTTTGACCTCATCTGGAACCTCCTATCTGAAAATTTGAAAATTCTTAAAAAATTCGTCCAAAATCTTGATGTCTCCAATCTCTTGTTTTGTACGTTTTTTCCACGTGTCTTGACATCCAATGTATCCCTGCAATGTTTGGTGAAGATCTGAGTATGTAGTTTTTGACCTTATCTGGAACCTCCCATCTGAAAATTTGAAAATTCCTAAAAAATCCGTCCAAAATCTTGATGACCCCAATCTCTTGTTTTGTACGTTTTTTCCACGTGTCTTGACATCCAATGTATCCCTGCAAAGTTTGGTGAAGATCTGAGTATGTAGTTTTTGACCTTATCTGGAACCTCCCATCTGAAAATTTGAAAATTCTTAAAAAATTCGACCAAAATCTTGATGTCTCCAATCTCTTGTTTTGTACGTTTTTTCCACGTGTCTTGACACATAATGTATCCATGCAAAGTTTGGTGAAGATCTGAGTATGTAGTTTTTGACCTTATATGGAACCTCCTATCTGAAAATTTGAAAATTCTTTAAAAAATTCGTCCAAAATCTTGATGTCTCCAATCTCTTGTTTTGTACGTTTTTTCCACGTGTCTTGACATCCAATGTATCCCTGCAAAGTTTGGTGAAGATCTGAGTATGTAGTTTTTGACCTTATCTGGAACCTCCCATCTGAAAATTTGAAAATTCCTAAAAAATCCGTCCAAAATCTTGATGACCCCAATCTCTTGTTTTGTACGTTTTTTCCACGTGTCTTGACATCCAATGTATCCCTGCAAAGTTTGGTGAAGATCTGAGTATGTAGTTTTTGACCTTATATGGAACCTCCTTTCTGAAAATTTGAGAATTCTTAAAAAATTCGTCCAAAATCTTGATGTCTCCAATCTCTTGTTTTGTACGTTTTTTCCACGTGTCTTGACATCCAATGTATTAATGCAAAGTTTGGTGAAGATCTGAGTATGTCGTTTTTGACCTTATCTGGAACCTCCCATCCGAAAATTTGAAAATTCTTAAAAAATTCGTCGAAAATCTTGATGTCTCCAATCTCTTGTTTTGTACGTTTTTTCCACGTGTCTTGACATGCAAAGTATCCCTGCAACGTTTGGTGAAGATCTGAGTATGTAGTTTTTGACCTTATCTGGAACCTCCTATCTGAAAATTTGAAAATTCTTCAAAAATTCGTCGAAAATCTTGATGTCTCCAATCTCTTGCTTTGTACGTTTTTTCCACGTGTCTTGACATCCAATGTATCCCTGCAATGTTTGGTGGAGATCTGAGTATGTAGTTTTTGACCTTATCTGGAACCTCCTATCTGAAAATTTGAAAATTCTTCAAAAATTCGTCCAAAATCTTGATGTCTCCAATCTCTTGTTTTGTACGTTTTTTCCACGTTTCTTGACATCCAATGTATCCCTGCAAAGTTTGGTGAAGATCTGAGTATGTAGTTTTTGACCTTATATGGAACCTCCTTTCTGAAAATTTGAGAATTCTTAAAAAATTCGTCCAAAATCTTGATGTCTCCAATCTCTTGTTTTGTACGTTTTTTCCACGTGTCTTGACATGCAAAGTATCCCTGCAACGTTTGGTGAAGATCTGAGTATGTCGTTTTTGACCTTATCTGGAACCTCCTATCTGAAAATTTGAAAATTCTTCAAAAATTCGTCGAAAATCTTGATGTCTCCAATCTCTTGCTTTGTACGTTTTTTCCACGTGTCTTGACATCCAATGTATCCCTGCAATGTTTGGTGGAGATCTGAGTATGTAGTTTTTGACCTTATCTGGAACCTCCTATCTGAAAATTTGAAAATTCTTCAAAAATTCGTCCAAAATCTTGATGTCTCCAATCTCTTGTTTTGTACGTTTTTTCACGTGTCTCGACCTCCAATGTATCCCTGCAAAGTTAGTGAAGATCTGAGTATGTCGTTTTTGACCTTATCTGGAACATCCTTTCTGAAAATTTGAAAATTCTTAAAAAATTCGTCGAAAATCTTGATGTCTCCAATCTCTTGTTTTGTACGTTTTTTCCACGTTTCTTGACATCCAATGTATCCCTGCAAAGTTTGGTGAAGATCTGAGTATGTAGTTTTTGTCCTTATATGGAACCTCCTTTCTGAAAATTTGAAAATTCTCAAAAAATTCGTCCATAATCTTGATGTCTCCAATCTCTTGTTTTGTACGTTTTTTCCACGTGTCTTGACATCCAATGTATCCCTGCAAAGTTTGGTGAAGATCTGAGCATGTAGTTTTTGACCTTATATGGAACCTCCTATCTGAAAATTTGAAAATTCTTAAAAAATTCGTCGAAAATCTTGATGTCACCAATCCTATGTTTTGTATGTTTTTTCCACGTGTCTTGACATCCAATGTATCCATGCAAAGTTTGGTGAAGATCTGAGTATGTCGTTTTTGACCTTCTCTGGAACCTCCCATCTGAAAATTTGAAAATTCTTAAAAAATTCGTCGAAAATCTTGATGTCTCCGATCTCTTGTTTTGTACGTTTTTTCCACGTGTCTTGACATGCAAAGTATTCCTGCAAAGTTTGGTGAAGATCTGAGTATGTAGTTTTTGACCTCATCTGGAACCTCCTATCTGAAAATTTGAAAATTCTTAAAAAATTCGTCCAAAATCTTGATGTCTCCAATCTCTTGTTTTGTACGTTTTTTCCACGTGTCTTGACATCCAATGTATCCCTGCAATGTTTGGTGAAGATCTGAGTATGTAGTTTTTGACCTTATCTGGAACCTCCCATCTGAAAATTTGAAAATTCCTAAAAAATCCGTCCAAAATCTTGATGACCCCAATCTCTTGTTTTGTACGTTTTTTCCACGTGTCTTGACATCCAATGTATCCCTGCAAAGTTTGGTGAAGATCTGAGTATGTAGTTTTTGACCTTATCTGGAACCTCCTATCTGAAAATTTGAAAATTCTTAAAAAATTCGTCCAAAATGTTGATGTCTCCAATCTCTTGTTTTGTACGTTTTTTCCACGTGTCTTGATATCCAATGTATCCCTGCAAAGTTTGGTGAAGATCTGAGTATGTCGTTTTTGACCTTATCTGGAACATCCTTTCTGAAAATTTGAAAATTCTTAAAAAATTCGACCAAAATCTTGATGTTCCGAATCCTATGTTTTGTATGTTTTTTCCACGTGTCTTGACATCCAATGTATCCATGCAAAGTTTGGTGAAGATTTGAGTATGTAGTTTTTGACCTTATATTGAACCTCCCATCTGAAAATTTGAAAATTCTTAAAAAATTCGTCCAAAATCTTGATGACCCCAATCTCTTGTTTTGTACGTTTTTTCCACGTGTCTTGACATCCAAAGTATCCCTGCAAAGTTTGGTGAAGATATGAGTATGTAGTTTTTGACCTTATCTGGAACCTCCTATCTGAAAATTTGAAAATTCTTCAAAAATTCGTCCAAAATCTTGATGTCTCCAATCTCTTGTTTTGTACGTTTTTTCCACGTGTCTTGACATCCAATGTATCCCTGCAAAGTTTGGTGAAGATCTGAGTATGTAGTTTTTGACCTTATATGGAACCTCCTTTCTGAAAATTTGAGAATTCTTAAAAAATTCGTCCAAAATCTTGATGTCTCCAATCTCTTGTTTTGTACGTTTTTTCCACGTGTCTTGACATCCAATGTATCCATGCAAAGTTTGGTGAAGATCTGAGTATGTCGTTTTTGACCTTATCTGGAACCTCCCATCCGAAAATTTGAAAATTCTTAAAAAATTCGTCGAAAATCTTGATGTCTCCAATCTCTTGTTTTGTACGTTTTTTCCACGTGTCTTGACATGCAAAGTATCCCTGCAACGTTTGGTGAAGATCTGAGTATGTAGTTTTTGACCTTATCTGGAACCTCCTATCTGAAAATTTGAAAATTCTTCAAAAATTCGTCGAAAATCTTGATGTCTCCAATCTCTTGCTTTGTACGTTTTTTCCACGTGTCTTGACATCCAATGTATCCCTGCAATGTTTGGTGGAGATCTGAGTATGTAGTTTTTGACCTTATCTGGAACCTCCTATCTGAAAATTTGAAAATTCTTCAAAAATTCGTCCAAAATCTTGATGTCTCCAATCTCTTGTTTTGTACGTTTTTTCACGTGTCTCGACCTCCAATGTATCCCTGCAAAGTTAGTGAAGATCTGAGTATGTCGTTTTTGACCTTATCTGGAACATCCTTTCTGAAAATTTGAAAATTCTTAAAAAATTCGTCGAAAATCTTGATGTCTCCGATCTCTTGTTTTGTACGTTTTTTCCACGTGTCTTGACATGCAAAGTATTCCTGCAAAGTTTGGTGAAGATCTGAGTATGTAGTTTTTGACCTCATCTGGAACCTCCTATCTGAAAATTTGAAAATTCTTAAAAAATTCGTCCAAAATCTTGATGTCTCCAATCTCTTGTTTTGTACGTTTTTTCCACGTGTCTTGACATCCAATGTATCCCTGCAATGTTTGGTGAAGATCTGAGTATGTAGTTTTTGACCTTATCTGGAACCTCCCATCTGAAAATTTGAAAATTCCTAAAAAATCCGTCCAAAATCTTGATGACCCCAATCTCTTGTTTTGTACGTTTTTTCCACGTGTCTTGACATCCAATGTATCCCTGCAAAGTTTGGTGAAGATCTGAGTATGTAGTTTTTGACCTTATCTGGAACCTCCTATCTGAAAATTTGAAAATTCTTAAAAAATTCGTCCAAAATCTTGATGTCTCCAATCTCTTGTTTTGTACGTTTTTTCCACGTGTCTTGATATCCAATGTATCCCTGCAAAGTTTGGTGAAGATCTGAGTATGTCGTTTTTGACCTTATCTGGAACATCCTTTCTGAAAATTTGAAAATTCTTAAAAAATTCGACCAAAATCTTGATGTTCCGAATCCTATGTTTTGTATGTTTTTTCCACGTGTCTTGACATCCAATGTATCCATGCAAAGTTTGGTGAAGATTTGAGTATGTAGTTTTTGACCTTATATTGAACCTCCCATGTGAAAATTTGAAAATTCTTAAAAAATTCGTCCAAAATCTTGATGACCCCAATCTCTTGTTTTGTACGTTTTTTCCACGTGTCTTGACATCCAAAGTATCCCTGCAAAGTTTGGTGAAGATCTGAGTATGTAGTTTTTGACCTTATATGGAACCTCCTTTCTGAAAATTTGAGAATTCTTAAAAAATTCGTCCAAAATCTTGATGTCTCCAATCTCTTGTTTTGTACGTTTTTTCCACGTGTCTTGACATCCAATGTATCCATGCAAAGTTTGGTGAAGATCTGAGTATGTCGTTTTTGACCTTATCTGGAACCTCCCATCTGAAAATTTGAAAATTCTTAAAAAATTCGTCGAAAATCTTGATGTCTCCAATCTTTTGTTTTGTACGTTTTTTCCACGTGTCTTGAAATGCAAAGTATCCCTGCAACGTTTGGTGAAGATCTGAGTATGTAGTTTTTGACCTTATCTGGAACCTCCTATCTGAAAATTTGAAAATTCGTCGAAAATCTTGATGTCTCCAATCTCTTGTTTTGTACGTTTTTTCCACGTGTCTTGACATCCAATGTATTCCTGCAATGTTTGGTGGAAATCTGAGTATGTAGTTTTAGACCTTATCTGGAACCTCCTATCTGAAAATTTGAAAATTCTTCAAAAATTCGTCCAAAATCTTGATGTCTCCAATCTCTTGTTTTGTACGTTTTTTCCACGTGTCTCGACCTCCAATGGATCCCTGCAAAGTTTGGTGAAGATCTGAGTATGTCGTTTTTGACCTTATCTGGAACATCCTTTCTGAAAATTTGAAAATTCTTAAAAAATTCGTCGAAAATCTTGATGTCTCCAATCTCTTGTTTTGTACGTTTTTTCCACGTGTCTTGACATCCAATGTATCCCTGCAAAGTTTGGTGAAGATCTGAGTATGTAGTTTTTGACCTTATATGGAACCTCCTATCTGAAAATTTGAAAATTCTTAAAAAATTCGTCCAAAATCTTGATGTCTCCAATCTCTTGTTTTGTACGTTTTTTCCACGTGTCTCGACCTCCAATGGATCCCTGCAAAGTTTGGTGAAGATCTGAGTATGTCGTTTTTGACCTTATCTGGAACCTCCCATCTGAAAATTTGAAAATTCTTAAAAAATTCGTCGAAAATCTTGATGTCTCCGATCTCTTGTTTTGTACGTTTTTTCCACGTGTCTTGACATGCAAAGTATTCCTGCAAAGTTTGGTGAAGATCTGAGTATGTAGTTTTTGACCTCATCTGGAACCTCCTATCTGAAAATTTGAAAATTCTTAAAAAATTCGTCCAAAATCTTGATGTCTCCAATCTCTTGTTTTGTACGTTTTTTCCACGTGTCTTGACATCCAATGTATCCCTGCAATGTTTGGTGAAGATCTGAGTATGTAGTTTTTGACCTTATCTGGAACCTCCCATCTGAAAATTTGAAAATTCCTAAAAAATCCGTCCAAAATCTTGATGACCCCAATCTCTTGTTTTGTACTTTTTTTCCACGTGTCTTGACATCCAATGTATCCCTGCAAAGTTTGGTGAAGATCTGAGTATGTAGTTTTTGATCTTATCTGGAACCTCCTATCTGAAAATTTGAAAATTCTTAAAAAATTCGTCCAAAATCTTGATGTCTCCAATCTCTTGTTTTGTACGTTTTTTCCACGTGTCTTGATATCCAATGTATCCCTGCAAAGTTTGGTGAAGATCTGAGTATGTTGTTTTTGACCTTATCTGGAACATCCTTTCTGAAAATTTGAAAATTGTTAAAAAATTCGTCCAAAATCTTGATGTCTCCTATCTCTTGTTTTGTACGTTTTTTCCACGTGTCTTGACATCCAATGTATCCCTGCAAAGTTTGGTGAAGATCTGAGTATGTAGTTTTTGACCTTATCTGGAACCTCCCATCTGAAAATTTGAAAATTCTTAAAAAATTCGACCAATATCTTGATGTCTCCAATCTTTTGTTTTGTACGTTTTTTCCACGTGTCTTGACACATAATGTATCCATGCAAAGTTTGGTGAAGATCTGAGTATGTAGTTTTTGACCTTATATGGAACCTCCTATCTGAAAATTTGAAAATTCTTAAAAAATTCGTCCAAAATCTTGATGTCTCCAATCTCTTGTTTTGTACGTTTTTTCCACGTGTCTTGACATCCAATGTATCCCTGCAAAGTTTGGTGAAGATCTGAGTATGTAGTTTTTGACCTTATCTGGAACCTCCCATCTGAAAATTTGAAAATTCCTAAAAAATCCGTGCAAAATCTTGATGACCCCAATCTCTTGTTTTGTACGTTTTTTCCACGTGTCTTGACATCCAATGTATTCCTGCAATGTTTGGTGAAGATCTGAGTATGTAGTTTTTGACCTTATATGGAACCTCCTATCTGAAAATTTGAAAATTCTTAAAAAATTCGACCAAAATCTTGATGTTCCGAATCCTATGTTTTGTATGTTTTTTCCACGTGTCTTGACATCCAATGTATCCATGCAAAGTTTGGTGAAGATCTGAGTATGTAGTTTTTGACCTTATATTGAACCTCCCATCTGAAAATTTGAAAATTCTTAAAAAATTCGTCCAAAATCTTGATGACCCCAATCTCTTGTTTTGTACCTTTTTTCCACGTGTCTTGACATCCAAAGTATCCCTGCAAAGTTTGGTGAAGATCTGAGTATGTAGTTTTTGACCTTATATGGAACCTCCTTTCTGAAAATTTGAGAATTCTTAAAAAATTCGTCCAAAATCTTGATGTCTCCAATCTCTTGTTTTGTACGTTTTTTCCACGTGTCTTGACATCCAATGTATCCCTGCAAAGTTTGGTGAAGATTTGAGTATGTAGTTTTTGACCTTATATGGAACCTCCTATCTGAAAATTTGAAAATTCTTAAAAAATTCGTCCAAAATCTTGATGTCTCCAATCTCTTGTTTTGTACGTTTTTTCCACGTGTCTTGATATCCAATGTATCCCTGCAAAGTTTGGTGAAGATCTGAGTACGTCGTTTTTGACCTTATCTGGAACATCCTTTCTGAAAATTTGAAAATTGTTAAAAAATTCGTCCAAAATCTTGATGTCTCCTATCTCTTGTTTTGTACGTTTTTTCCACGTGTCTTGACATCCAATGTATCCCTGCAAAGTTTGGTGAAGATCTGAGTATGTAGTTTTTGACCTTATCTGGAACCTCCCATCTGAAAATTTGAAAATTCTTAAAAAATTCGACCAAAATCTTGATGTCTCCAATCTCTTGTTTTGTACGTTTTTTCCACGTGTCTTGACACATAATGTATCCATGCAAAGTTTGGTGAAGATCTGAGTATGTAGTTTTTGACCTTATATGGAACCTCCTATCTGAAAATTTGAAAATTCTTAAAAAATTTGACCAAAATCTTGATGTCCCCAATCCTATGTTTTGTATGTTTTTTCCACGTGTCTTGACATCCAATGTATGCATGCAAAGTTTGGTGAAGATCTGAGTATGTAGTTTTTGACCTTATCTGGAACCTCCCATCTGAAAATTTGAAAATTCTTAAAAAATTCGTCGAAAATCTTGATGTCTCCAATCTCTTGTTTTGTACGTTTTTTCCACGTGTCTTGACATGCAAAGTATCCCTGCAACGTTTGGTGAAGATCTGAGTATGTAGTTTTTGACCTTATCTGGAACCTCCTATCTGAAAATTTGAAAATTCTTAAAAAATTCGTCCAAAATCTTGATGTCTCCAATCTCTTGTTTTGTACGTTTTTTCCACGTGTCTTGACATCCAATGTATCCCTGCAATGTTTGGTGAAGATCTGAGTATGTAGTTTTTGACCTTATATGGAGCCTCCTATCTGAAAATTTGAAAATTCTTAAAAAATTCGTCCAAAATCTTGATGTCTCCAATCTCTTGTTTTGTACGTTCTTTCCACGTGTCTTGACATCCAATGTATCCCTGCAATGTTTGGTGAAGATCTGAGTATGTAGTTTTTGACCTTATATGGAACCTCCTATCTGAAAATTTGAAAATTCTTAAAAGAATTTAACAAAATCTTGATGTCCCCAATCCTATGTTTTGTATGTTTTTTCCACGTGTCTTGACATACAATGTATCCCTGCAGAGTTTGGTGAAGATCTGAGTATGTAGTTTTTGACCTTATCTGGAACCTCCCATCTGAAAATTTGAAACTTCCTAAAAAATCCGTCCAAAATCTTGTTGACCCGAATCTCTTGTTTTGTACGTTTTTTCCACGTGTCTTGACATCCAATGTATCCCTGCAAAGTTTGGTGAAGATCTGAGTATGTAGTTTTTGACCTTATCTGGAACCGCATTTCTGAAAATTTGAAAATTTTTAAAAAAATCGTCCAAAATCTTGATGTCTCCAATCTCTTGTTTTGTACGTTTTTTCCACGTGTCTCGACCTCCAATGGATCCCTGCAAAGTTTGGTGAAGATCTGAGTATGTCGTTTTTGACCTTATCTGGAACCTCCCATCTGAAAATTTGAAAATTCTTAAAAAATTCGTCGAAAATCTTGATGTCTCCGATCTCTTGTTTTGTACGTTTTTTCAACGTGTCTTGACATGCAAAGTATTCCTGCAAAGTTTGGTGAAGATCTGAGTATGTAGTTTTTGACCTTATCTGGAACCTCCTATCTGAAAATTTGAAAATTCTTAAAAAATTCGTCCAAAATCTTGATGTCTCCAATCTCTTGTTTTGTACGTTTTTTCCACGTGTCTTGATATCCAATGTATCCCTGCAAAGTTTGGTGAAGATCTGAGTATGTCGTTTTTGACCTTATCTGGAACATCCTTTCTGAAAATTTGAAAATTGTTAAAAAATTCGTCCAAAATCTTGATGTCTCCTATCTCTTGTTTTGTACGTTTTTTCCACGTGTCTTGACATCCAATGTATCCCTGCAAAGTTTGGTGAAGATCTGAGTATGTAGTTTTTGACCTTATCTGGAACCTCCCATCTGAAAATTTGAAAATTCTTAAAAAATTCGACCAAAATCTTCATGTCTCCAATCTCTTGTTTTGTACGTTTTTTCCACGTGTCTTGACACATAATGTATCCATGCAAAGTTTGGTGAAGATCTGAGTATGTAGTTTTTGACCTTATATGGAACCTCCTATCTGAAAATTTGAAAATTCTTAAAAAATTCGTCCAAAATCTTGATGTCTCCAATCTCTTGTTTTGTATGTTTTTTCCACGTGTCTTGACATCCAATGTATCCCTGCAAAGTTTGGTGAAGATCTGAGTATGTAGTTTTTGACCTTATCTGGAACCTCCCATCTGAAAATTTGAAAATTCCTAAAAAATCCGTCCAAAATCTTCATGACCACAATCTCTTGTTTTGTACGTTTTTTCCACGTGTCTTGACATGCAAAGTATCCCTGCAACGTTTGGTGAAGATCTGAGTATGTAGTTTTTGACCTTATCTGGAACCTCCTATCTGAAAATTTGAAAATTCTTCAAAAATTCGTCGAAAATCTTGATGTCTCCAATCTCTTGCTCTGTACGTTTTTTCCACGTGAGTAGATGTATTTACAATAGGGACAGGACGAGAAAGTACGAACCTCTCTCCAGCAGCTTTGGCCATACTTAAAACTTGGTCAACATGCCCATTTGAGTTTTTTTGCTCAAGTGTAGAGCTCTTATAATTTAAGATTTTTGTAAAAATGCCCTCGGGAATTTTTCAGAAAGTACGAACCTCTCCTCAAGCAGATTTGCTACACTTACAAAAGTTGCGTCAGCCAGATTTTTGTTCATAAGCTTGTCAATTTTTGGCTACACCAGAAATTAAGCTTATAGTATGTTTTTCTGTCAAAATCCCAGGAATCTTGAATTGATATCTATTGGGTTCTGAGACCGAGTGGAGTGTGGCGCATCGCCTTGTAATCAAAAGGTTCGGGTTTGAGTCCTCATAAAATCTGATGGCAAAATGTTAATATTGTTGTTTTGTAAACAAGGGGCTTTGGGTTCGAGTCCTGAGAGATGTGGCATTCCATACGTGAGATTTTGCCCTGTTGATAGCTCCCAGATCTTAAATTTGGTAAAAAATGTTATACAACAGAGCAAAATTATTCTCTATTAAGAATCACCAGAGTTTTGTTATCTGGGAGCTCAACAATACGGGGGCAAAACTGCATAATCAATACAATAGAATGGAGGTCATGTAAATATTGCATGCTCTTTCCAATCTTTTAATCAGTCCCATGTTTCGGCCAACAATTAATTATGCATGCCCGGGAGTTGTATGCCAACAGATATAATCTATACTGCGTCTTTTCAGAGCGTTATTTATTATTAAAGAGTAATTGCCTTCATTCTGTATGCCTGAGTGATTATATCTGTTGATATTGCCTCTAATGTGTCTTTTCCGAGGGGAAATTACATGTCATTTGTCATGGGACTCAAAGAGAAATTATTATCTACACTGTGTACTCTTTCAGGGAACCATCCATCATATTGAGGAATTGCCTTCTCGGATATTATCATGCAAAGGTTTGGTATTGTCGCAACAAAATAATTGCAAGGGCAGATGTGCTGGGTAGGTAAAAGCTTTTCTGCTCGTAAGCATAGGTGATATAAAATGGGTAGGTAATATATTTTCTGACGGTAAAGTATTGTTTTATATCCAAAGGGTTTCTGTGTTTAAATCGTGTTTCTAGTTCGAGTTGCTGTTTTAAGTCCATTTTATGCACAGTAAGGCTAATCGGGACTGGCCCTACAGTTTTAAAGTGGGATCCAAACTACTTGTGCCTCCACCGGGTATCGAACCCGGGACCTCTTGATTACAAGGCAATGATGCTACCACTGCGCCATGGCGGGAAGCCCTGAATCGTGCTTCTAGAACTGCTCTGTGACCCGCTCATTTCTCACATCATAAATATATGATTTTTCACCTATGAGAATAACGCTACATATGGTGTCATCTGGTAAAGCCTCGTGGAATTCACAGATAATTTTAATGTTTGTTCTGTCATTAACCACAACCTGTTTTCTTTTCGAAGTGTTAATTACAAACATGGGTCTCCGTTCCTTGAATTCATCTGGTGCGTAGTACAGGTCAGTATTGCCAGTAGTGACGCGCTTGAAGGAAGAAAAAGCCTCATATAATTTAAGAAAATCATTCTTGGACATGTCTAAATTATAATTTTCTCTAGGGAATACCTCATTTCTGCCATTTTTAAGATATATGTTCTTGATGTTGCAGTTATCAAATCTACTTGAATTTTTTTCCTGATTGTTGTGTCTCCCAGTCTGAAACAGTACCACCACAAAATCGGGCATGTCAAATTGTATGCTGGAGAATGAATTTGATGCATCAAATTCATAATAGGTACCAGTGGCAACCTTCTGTACGCATTGATATGTGTAAAATTGCAGAGGAACCTGTGGATTTTTTAGGATATCAGCTTTGTATTTAAGAGCGTAACTGGCCTCATATTCAACAACGGGGATTCTTAACTCCATAGTCTGAATAATGCATTTGCCTGCATCTGGTAAGGTATTAGGCAAAGCTTCCCCTGTAGGGTTTAATGTACTGTACCTCATCAATGCATTGTTATCATTTGCAGCTCTTCTAAATGTAATTCAGTAGTGGTATTGATACTATGGACAGCGCACTTATAGCGTAGAAAAGGCGAGGCTATTTGATTGAACAATCCGATTTACCCACACTTAAAACAAAGGCAAAAAAGGCTTATACCCCACTTCTTCAGGTGTGATATGCTCTGAATTTTTAAGAATTTGGATTCTAGTGTAGAAAAGGTGAGGGCTCTCAGAAGAAAAGGCGAGGCTATTTGATTGAACAATCAGATTTGCTTACACTTAAAACAATGCCAAGATGGGGCTTGTACCTCAATTCTTCAGGTGTGATATGCTCTGATTTTTAAGAAATTCTGAGTTTCTAGTGTAGAAAAGGCGAGGGCTCAACAGATAGATTTACCCATACTTAAGACAATGGCAAGAGGGGCTTATACCCTAATTTTTCAGGTGTGGAGGTTTGGGTTTAAGTCCTCATAAAATATGAAGCCTCCCCTGATGGCAAAATGATAATATTGTTGTCTTGTAAACAAAAGACTTAGAAAATATTATGGCAGTTCAAAATCCAATTTTGTCTGCATTAAGGTCTCAGAACCCAGTAAAATGTGGGCATATTCCATATTGAGAACTGTTAATAGTGTTGCATTGTAATCAGGGGCTTTGGGTTTGAGTCCTGATAAAAGATTGAAATACATACAACTGCCCATACATAAGATATTCACTGCTAGCTGATAATACAGTTGAGGTTTCAAAGCTGGTAGAGTGTCTGGGGCCTCTCTGACAGCAAAGTGTTGGTATTATTGTTTTGTAATCAAGGGCCTCTGTGTTTGAATCGGGCTTCTAGAATTTCTCCGTGACTCTCTCATTTCTTACATCATAAACATATGATTTTTCACCTATGAGAATGACACTGCATATGGTGTCATCGGGTAAAGCCTCGTGGAATTCACAGATAATTTTAATGTTTGTTCTGTCATTAACCACAACTTGTTTTCTTTTTGAAGTGTTGATGACAAACATGGGTCTCCGTTCCTTGAATTCATCTGGTGTGTAGTACAGGTCTGTATTCCCGGTAGTGACCCTTTTGAAAGCCGAAAAAGCTTCATATAATTTGAGAAAATCATCCTTGGAAATGTCTAAATTGTAATTTTCTCTAGGAAAGACTTCATTTCTGCCATTTTTAAGATATATGTTCTTGATGTTGCAGTTATCAAATCTACTTGAATTTTTTTCCTGATTGTTGTGTCTTCCAGTCTGAAACAGTACCACCACAAAATCGGGCATGTCAAATTGAATACTGGAGAATGAATTTGTGGCATCAAATTCATAATAAGTACCAGAGGCAGGCTTCTGTACGCATTGATATGTGTAAAATTGAAGAGGAACCTGTGGATTTTTTAGGATATCTGCTTTGTATTTAAGAGCGTAACTGGCCTCATATTCAACAACGGGGATTCTTAGCTCCATAGTCTGAATAATGCATTTGCCTGCATCAGGTAAGGTATTAGGCAAAGCTTCCCCCGTAGGGTTTAATGTGCTGTACCTCATCAAAGCATTGTTATCATTGGCAGCTCTTCTAAATGTAATTCTTAACCCACCCTTCCACATAATATCTTTGTAATCTGAGAAGAATCCTGGCAACAGGCGCATCGGGAACAGCACAGTGTGGTTCTTAGATAATATTTTATCACCAGCCTCAAATCCACCTATTTTGTAGTAAGAAGCCTCGGTTTTGGATAATTTTAGAGTGGCCAAAGCCGTGGAGGTAATGCCGGGATAATCTATTCTGTTTATAACAACGCCATGCTTTCTGATCTCAATTTCAGAGAACAGATGCGGCACAAAATTGTCTACCAATCTTATATTTGAATTTGCCGGGTAATCTGTTCCATCGAGCTTTACAACATCAAATTTGATGTATAGATCTGCTCTGTGGGGGTGTATAAATCCGTCCCCTACATCAAGATCAACCTCAACCTCCGTGTTGGGTTGATTTAAATTTGCAAATGTCCTCCTGTTTGGGGGGAATGATTGTAGCTCATAACTCTCAATATTTTCCATTGTATGTATTTTTATTTAAATATTAATCTCTATGATAGCAGTTGTTGTGGCTCCAGCAAAATCAACTAATTCTTCTTTTTCATTAGTGACCATCAACTCAATGTAATCTATTCTATTATGGCACACAGGAAAATATAATGTTGGGGATGGATTGTAGATGATTGGCTCCATAAATTCGGAATTAGGTTTGAATGTTGCAATGATGCCGGTTTGTTTGTGAGTGCCTATGCCATTTGATTTGGTGATCATACCCTCAGCCACATTACAGTGAATATTCATAGTCTCTATGGCCAAGAATTTAGGTATATTCATAGCAGTGTGTTTGATGGCCGGTTCGAGTTTTGTGTTGTTCTCAAATCCTAACAGCTCTCCTATAGTACCCAGATGCACTGTTTCTGTAGCAGATACAATCTCTACTCTGTGGGTGACAGAATTTTGACTTAACACCACACCTCTGGGTAAGTGAGCATTTAGAGTGGACAGATTATACTGCCCTGGAGTGATGACAATTTTTTGATCCCCTACTGCAATTGTATTGTTGTGGTGTGTAATATTAGGGATCAGGTACATGCCGTAAAATGCTCTGAGAGCTATTGTTTTGGGATACACTATGTCATCGTGTAATTTGAGTTTCAATATTGAATTTTGGCTGGTGAGATGGAATACCCCCATGATGTTTCAGATACCACAAGGCTTTTTGAAAATTTTCAATTGATGGTTTATTTATTTGAGACATGTATCTGAGAACAGATAAACACAAATGTCCGCAATTAACATCTTTGAAATTTTGAACACGGGCATTATTGTAATAAAGATTAGCTGATTTTAGATATTTTACTAAATTTTCAGGTGGAACACCTCCAAATGAATCAAACACAAATGCCTCATCGTTTAAATATTTAAGATAACAGATCCAGTGAGTGCCCTGATTTTTGTACTCATCCAAATTAACTATGCCACACTCTTTGTTGAGTGGTTGTTCTGGTAAAGAATCAGACATGTACACACCTCTAAAATGTTTGATGCCCAATGGCTTGATTAAAGCTTCAATATCTTGGTTTGTAAGCGGCTCTTGTTTTTTTTAAACTTATTCATGGCTCTTTTAACACCTTTGCCTTTTTTCTCCATGGCCAGGTTATGGCGCCTCTGCTCATCTAATTCTGCCCTATTTTTCTTGGCATCTATTACTGTTTTTGCTATGGCAGCTGATCCCCCAGCCAAGCTCCCAACAGCCCCGAGTGCAGCTAAGATGGCAGGGATGGTAAATATGAATCCCCCTGTATGCAATTTTTTCCTTGATTGCTGTAATTTTTTTAATTGGGGGGTACTAAGCAACAATTTCATACCATGTCCCTTTGCAATACAAGAGCTTTTTTTCTTGCGCTGTTTTTTGGTTAAAAGACTGTCAATAGTTTTAAGAGATTTGAGACCTGCATAAGGTATTTGATACATAACACCCTTGGCCTTCATCGTATGTTTATTATATACATATTCACAACCCCCACCCCAGTTTTTGTTTGGTGCTCATAGCTATGGTGGTTCCCAATGCTGATATTCTCTCACTTAAAGAAGCATCTTTGCTTACAAATCTACCAAATGCAGCCTCTTCTAATTTCTTGTCTGCAACATGTCTCTTGTCAAGATCAGAATGTGTGTTGTATGCTATGTCATGGTCTCTGCAAGCAGCATCTAGGGGATTTACACCAGGGTCCCCTCTGTTTAATCTATGGTCCAATTTTGTGCCTGGACCGCAATACTGATAGCCTGGAATGTGTAGTTCAAATGGCAGCTTGTTTATAATGTCATTAACCAACCCCCGACCCTCAGAGACATTCCAAAATTTAGGTGGTAGAGTGTTAATAATTTTTATGAGATATCCAATCCCCTTAGGGTCATTCACTATAAAATTAGATAATTTGGTGCTTATCATGTCCATAATTCCAACCTTTTCATTGTAAAAATTGTGGTTCCCAGCATTTTCCTCCCCAGCTATTACCAGCAACCTATCTACAAGTTTCCTGACATCATCAACCCACACAAATTCTTTAGGCAGGGTGTTGTATTGTTTGATTCCACTGCCAGTCTTGATCTGTGACCATATGGGCTTGATTAAATTATTGTATTTTGCCCCACTGCTAGACTTGACTCTTTTTTGCGTGGGATCATTGTTCTGGTATAGAGCATCTGATTTTATTAATATTTCTTTGTAATGTTCATAATCTTGATCTGTATAGCTGCCAGGTCTCTTCCTAGTCATCAGTTCCCACAATCCAGGTGTGCCGGGGTACTTAACAAAAGCACCTTTTTCTCCGAGACGAGATTCTGAATAAACAATGATATCATCCCCCATAAAAGTTACTCTGAAATTACCGATTCTATGAATAATGCTGCCATCAAGCTCTGTGTCGGCATATAAGCCAAACACCTCATCTTTGTTGTCTTTAGGTGTGGTTAAATATTTTTGAGCAAGAAGACCCAATTCAATAGGATCCAGAGTAGCTTCAATTCTTCTAGGAGCAACAGGACTAGGTGTATGAATACTGGAAAGTGGGGTGAATGGATAATCTAATATGTTCCTTGCAGCTACAGGCACAAGCTCTGTGATCAAATCTTGATTTTGCTCTGTAACAGTTTTGATATTCTTACCTAAATTATTAATAGCATCAATTACAGGCTGTTCTGTTTGTTTGTGTTTTTCATAAATTCCCCGGTTCTCTGATTTCCATCCCTTAAATCTTTTTACAAGATAATCTCTTAACTTAAGATCATCAATGACTGGTCGTTTCATGGTTGTTTATTTATGTCTCAACGTCTAGAAAATCGTTGATTTTATTTCTGTATTTTCCAGTATTAGGTGTTCTTGTCATATCAATTGTGACAAACCCATAACTGTCTTGGTTCCAGCACTTGCTGCAAAATTTGGAAAAATCATTGTAGCTCAAGTCCCCACCTACATATTCATCATGTATGTGTTTGAGGTTGGTATGATCTTGATGAAACACACATATAAAATTGCTGTTGTCTCGGATCAGCTGCTTCGGTATTTTTGAAAAAGTCTGTGCAAGGTAGAAGCAATCAATGTTTTTGTGCCGGCCCTGTGTAAAGAAATTTCTAACCTTGTTTTGATTATCCAGTATAATGTCATCAAACACAACAACAGAATTATCGAGACATTCATCTAATGGCTTAACATCTGGTTCAAAAGTGGCAATATCCAATCCATCATATAGCTTCATCAGCTGCTGATATTTTAATTGTTCCAAGCTCTTAGAGAAAACATACAAGTGCCTGTTTTTCCAGTCTAACCAGTTGGGTGCCAATAAAAAATTATCAACCATTAGTGTAGTTTTACCACAAGCAGATGGCCCAACAATAAGACACCTAATATTATCAGGCAGCAGCACTCCATTTATCTTAATCTGCTGTTCAGGTTCTGGCAGCCTCTTTATAACATCCCAGGTGCTCATATTATTATTTTGTTTGCATCGATCCAGCTGTTTTCCGGATGACCCAACCATTTGACAAATAACTTGTTGCCTTTTCTGCGGATGATTTTTTCTATGAGATATGTGTCGGGCTGTTTAGTTTTGCTGAGCTCTTGTTCATAGAACCTGCCTTTGAGAATTTCTCCTCGGTGATCTTTTATTATATATGTGTTAAGGGTCCCGGGTTTAACTTGAACCACTGTAAATAATTCGGTGCTCCAGTTTCTCGTAAAGCCTCTTTTGAATAAGTGCTTATATTTGCTGATTCTTACTTGGTCGCCCACCCTGTATTTGGCCCTTCTTGTTGTTGGCTGGTATCTAGGATAATAAACAGTCCTGATCAATTTTTGCTCATCAGATGGAGTTACTTCAGAGGGTTTCATGTTGATTGTGGAATGGATCGAGTTGTTATATTTATGTAGAAGTTCTGGTAGGATACTGAGCCATTTATAATTACCTTGCAGTGTAAATTGTTTATACATAAGATTTTTTAAGGTTCTGTTGAATCTCTCTACAATTGAGGCTTTGAGATCACTGTAACTCGAGTAATGTTTTATTGCCTGGCTTTTAATAAATTGTTGAAACACTGAATTATAAAATTCTTTGCCATTATCTGTTTGCAAATAGCGCGGGGATCTTCCTGAATGATTGATGATTGTCCTGAAGGCTTCTGTAACACATGCCCCAGTCTTGGATTTGAGTGGCACAGCCCAGGCAAATTTTGAAAATGTATCTATCACAGTGAGTAGATACTTGTAGCCCTTGTTGATTTTGTCTAAGTTTTTCAACTGTCCAGTTGCCATTTCAATCAAGTCGCTCTGCCATAAATCATCTATGCCTTTTGTAACCACTGGCAGTCTCTTAAAATTATGTCTGGCTTGTCTGTGTAATTCATCAACAATAATTTGTCTAGACATAATATGAAAACAAGAATATTGCAACTATGGGGTGTTCAGCAGCTGATACTGCAGGATTTTCTAAATATAATTTGTCCCCTATTTGTATTTTAAATTCCAAAGTGCCATCATCTTCAGTATAGGCTGTTTCTAATGTATTGGGGTCTGTAAAATCTTCTAATTCGACACTGGTGATTTTTGGTTTGTTATCAGCATTTGTTATTGATAAGGTAGGGTAGTGATGTGCCTGTGGCTGATGCCAATATTTGATCTTGATTGGTCTCAATGTGCCTCCAACAAAAAATTGGTAATAAAATTGTGCAGGGGACAGCATATATATTTTGCCACCTGGTGTAAATGGTGAATCATATTCTTTGTTGGGGATGCTGTACAATTCAAGAATTACTGAATGTTTTGGATTCTCGATTATGCCTGTTATTTCCTTTTCTGCTGTGAGCAATCTGCTTGTTACAGATTCAAGGTGCTCATTGATGGTCCTAACAACATCATCATGGCCTGGCTTTATTTTTATGTCCACAGCAAGTCTCTTGTATTGTTGCACAATTTCTTGAAGCTGGGTGGCAAAAACAGACAGAGCATTTGCTTGATTGGATTCCATGGTCCCTAGCTGTTGCTTGATATTGGCTACAATTTGCTGTAAATTTTCAACAACTGCCAATTTTGAATTTTGAGCAGTAAGATCATGGACCTGTCTTCTGATATCCTCAAACAGGGCATGCAGTTCATTAATATGTTGATTAGTTGGTAGAGTGGCCACTGTCTGAGTGAGATGTTTGATCTCTGCCTGGATATTCTTGATATCTTCTGATTTCAATATCCTATTCACAGCTCTCTTAATATTTTTAAGTTCCTGTGATGTAGGCAGATTTGATACAGTATTCTGCAAAGATTCAAGTGCCAATTTCACATTATTTAATTCAGAGGCATCAGCCACATTTTGCATAGCATTTTGGAGCAGGGCTATATCTGCCTGAGTGGGTGTTGATCGTTGTAAAATTTCAAGTTTTGTTTGGATATCATCGATCAAGTGATGAAAATGAGATAGCTCAGATTCAGTATTAAGGTTTTCAAGCTTTGTGATTTGGTGCTGGACACTGACAAGTGTATCTACAATCCCAGGCAGGCGAGTTTCTTGTACATTTGCCAAATCACTTTGCACTGCTGCTATTGTACCTTCAAGATGGGTTATGGTACTTTGAATTTTTCCAAAATCTTCATATGTTTCAAGTTGCAGCTTAATATTTGCTACACTCCGAGTTATTGCACTCAAAGCATCAGAAGATGGCAAATTGTTCATAAAATTTTCAAGTGTCTCAATTTTTTCTTTAACCTCGGCTATGGCATTGTTCAGAGGGTCCAGATTAGGTATCTGGAGTGATTGAATCTGTTCTTTTAGAGTGGAAATCACTAGATCAAAATCTTCTTGTGATTTTATGCTTTTGACAATTGTTTGGAGCTGTGTCTGGACATTATTTATCTGCTCTTCCAATTGTTGTTTCAATTGCTCAGAGTTGGTGGCCTGGGTCTTAAATTTGGCTTGAAGAGCTGCTACAGCTTCTTCTAAACTTTGAAAATTATCTAATGTGGCCAGATCAGTATATTTCTGAAGCAGCACTTTGAGTTCGGAATCAATTTTAAGAAGAGGGTCCATGCATTGTGATTGTAAATTTGTAATTTCTAATTGAAGACTGGCATTGAGTGTGGTCTGTAAAGCTTGTAAATCACTTCTCAATTTCTTGACTCTGACATCAAGCATCAGAATCTCATCACTGTGATATTCATGTCTTGTATGGCCAAATATATCATTAGGCATTTTTGTTTTAGTGGTTATTTATTATAGAGTATCTGATTCTTAATTCTATAAAAAAGGGTATAAGCTTGTCATAAGATCCAGAGACCTCAATATATAAGCAGTCACCAGCAGAAACAGTATATACAGTGCCAGAAATCATGTTTGAGTGCTTAATTCTATAAATATTTCTCCCTACTGAAATCTTGACATCACCCTCAGGGGTTGTAATAAATTGCAATTGCCCACCTACAGGTAATTGGTAATAATTTAAATTATTATTAAATATATACAATATTTTGCCTGTTTCTTCATCATTATCTGTAAATATGCTGTTCAGATGAATAATTAACAAGCCACTCAGTTTAGACATTACAGATTGTAAATCAGGAGAGGGTTGTGGTGTCGGCAGGTCCATAATAGCCTGTTTTTTGAACCCAAATAAGTTCATAGGCATGTTTATTTATTTCAAATCATGCTCTGGAATTGGGCATTGTTTCCCACTTTTTAAATCACAATGCCCCCAAGGTAAAGTATGTGTGCCACATGACAAAATGCATCTCTTATCATCATGTGGGTCCAGAGCCACTTTTGTTACAATATTGCTAGTCAACAAGTGATTCTCACTCTGAATTCTATTTTCTGATGTTCTGATTGAACTCTGGGATTTGATGCAATTTTTATAATCTTCAAATACAAGCTCTTTTTCAACAGTAACTCTGCCAATGCCCTTGGCCTTTTTGACAACAGCACTACATGTTTTAAAACTGTACATCTTGGCACTTAACCCAGCAAATTCCACAATAACATCACCAAGTGTCTCATCTTTTAACTTGCCAGGCACCTTTTTGTTGTGGGGTTGAACTAATGTATGTTCACTGGTATCAAAGTATTGAAACAATTCAGGCTGTGACATATCTTGATAAACATCTTCTGTTTGAATATCAAGAATAAAACTATCCGTGTCCATGTACAATAATTTTACACGATCACCATAAAAAGGTTTCAGCACATCATAATATAATATTAACATATGTAATTTGGACAATTCCAATATCACAGCCCCTACGTAAATAGGTTTATCAAATTTGATCTTTGTTTTCATCATGTTGAAAAGTGCCATGTGCTCATCATAAATTCTTCTGTAATTGAAGTTGGGCTTTGCAACCAATTTTTTGCTTAGGCTGGGGTCAGTAATTATTTTAACATCGGTATGTTTCCTGACATTTTCAATTGTTTTGCCATACACTGAATTCACCATCAATTTAAACAAGCTCTTATCAAATTGGCTCTTTGCAGATGTTCGAAGCTCCGTGTTTGTATCAATATATGGTTTCAACCATTCTGAGTGCCTGAACCTCAAAACTTTGCCAACTTTGGTCACTTGGACACCATGTTTCATCAGGAATTGGAGGTTTTTATAATATATGACATAACCCTGTTTCGGCTCCAGTGTCATCATGAGCTTCTTCTGTTTAGAGCCAGGTGAGCACTGAACCTCGGAAATTGGGGGCAGATCAGAAAATTTGTTGTGCAAATCATCAGGAATTGTCAGATCAACCTCTAAGAAGAGGCCATAGTCACTTTCATCAAAATCCTTAAGATCCTCAATATTGAAATCTTCAACCCACTCAAGCCCTGCATATGGCAGTTTTTGCATCATGGCATGACCATAGAGGTTGTTTGCATCTACATACAGTATATAATTTGATGGCCGTGCTGGATCATAATCAGGCATATACTTGTTATTTGCTCTGGCATATCTCTGGGAACATTGCACCATCCCACCTCTTATACATTTCTCCATAAACAGATACATATCTTGATCGTGGATCAGATCCAATTGCATTTTAGTGTTCAAAAACATTGCAGACCATGCTAGGCCCGGGGCACTGTAAAAATACACTGGGTCCAGTCCATAATTTTGCATGGAAGATTTTCTGAATGCCTGCAATATATCAGCTGAGAGGGTGACATCAAGTTTCAAATAAGCCATGTGGTAATCACCAAATGTCTTGCATTTTAAACTGTTCCACATCAATTTGGCATGGCGATAATCATCATCACTGATTCCAGATCCTCTGATTTTGCTGTAAAATGCTTCTTGTGGTGGCAGGGAACACTCATCAAATTTAGAAAAATCTGTAACATAGTCATATGGATATACACCCTTCCGCCTAATTAATTTCAGGTCCTGATTTGGAAACAATGCACGTGTGATTTTTAATTTATCATCAGGTAATTGAGAGGCCAGTGTAGCCAGGCTAGCAGGTAAAAATCTGTAAGAATCAAGAAATCTTATGTGAATAGGAACACCATCAACTTTAATTATCTTGCTAATAGATATATATTTTTCATCATTTTCAGCTAAAATATTTAAATTCTGCTTCTCAAACCCCTCGTACCTGATCAGATGATGGAAATCATAATTGGATGCTCCGTGGCAAAATACGGGGATAAATCTTGGTCTCTTGATCTGAATATTACAGCTATTACACAGGGCCATTAAGAATTTACCATCTGTATGAGAATGGTGATGAACCTTAATATTTGTATCTGAAAATTCAGAATCACATACCGGGCATTTTTTTGCATTGTTGAAATCTTCAATCTGTTCCTCTGTTAAAGGCAACATGGGCTTTGATATTAATAAGATGTTAGATGCTATGTCACGGCACACATTTTCTATTCTATGTGCAAATTCTTTGATGGCATTTGGTCCCTTGTATGAATATTCTTTAATAACAACACCATCCCGTATAACCACACAACAAAAGCTGGAAGGTTCATGTTGCTGGTATGGTGTACTTGATGATTCTTCTGGATCTGGATTGCAGAATGCAAGAGATTTGAGGTTCGATTCGAAATCACAGACAATATATACAGGGTGTTCCAACAAGGCTTCATACTTTTTGAATTTGCAATTTTCACTTGGATTGGGCATCACCATATGAACAGGTTTATGGTTGCCACAATATTTCAGATGCTCAATTAACTTGTTTTTTGCAATTTCTGCATTTTTTTCACGAATCCCATTTACCATTTTTTGACCATCAAATACAGTTAAACATCTTCTGCACAACTTGAATATTGTATTGGATTTGTCTAGTTGTGTTCTCACCAAAGCTTCAAGATTATGTATCAGAGTATAATGGTGTGTGCTATCCCCTTCAATTAAGAGCAGATCAATCGGAATAGCAGATTCATCATCAAGTGTACTGATTCTGAGAGGTGCTATCGGGCAATTGCCAGTGGAACAAATAAATACATTAATAGATAATTGTTTGCCGTTGATGTGCCTGGCCCTTTTTTCAAATTTATCAATATTCTCTACAGACATTGGATATTCTAAACCCTCCATTGCCTCGTCAAAATCGTGTTCATGCTGTTTGTAATAACTTATTCTCTGAGGATCCCTTGAAACTGGATACAGAGCAGCTAAAATACACCACAAAAAGCATTTCTGGTCGGTGTTTTTTATATTGACCACGGCTCTTTTGTTTTTGATATTAGCAGGTAATGGCAGATATGTAGAACCTTTTAATGGGCTGAATTCAGAAATATTAACATAGAGCTTGTGTGATGAACCGCATAGGCTCCATCCTGATTCTTTTGCCGCAAATTCAGAGTGTTTAATGTTCAGTTGATTTATCAAGCTGCTTATTATTGTGTCTGAATTTGCGTTTGAATATACCGGTACAGTTTCTGTTATGTGGGGCTGTGTAAATTTTGTGCCGTTTGGTTTCTTATATTGTACAAACAATTTGAGGGAGAGCTTATAAGAGCCATTTTGTTTATTTAGAATTGCCTGCACTTTAGGATTTACACTGTTCAAGAAATTCTCAATGCCACATCTTGGCTCTGATACAAACCGGTGATCCCTTAATTGGCCGTTAAAACTGCTACGGATGGGTTCATAGCGTGGCTGCTTTGCAGGTCCAGCATTAACAGGTGCTTCATGCTTCCTTTTCAGACCAGATGTAGATGGTTGTGAGGGCAATGCTGATGACTGTACATAAGAATTACACTTATGCCATTTGTAATATGCCTTGCTTAATATTTTATGGCATCTTGGACACATTTTTGTGGCTTTTCTGCATTTCTTAGAGTTACAAATACGGCAATGCCTAGCCCAATGAGAACTAGATATATTTTTATTACACCGATTGCAATATTTTTGATTCGGCATTTTTGCTGTTGTTTATTATATAAGATTTTCTGGGCTTCAATTCAAAACTTTATACTTAATAAAAAATATCAGTTGGGTTCAGCAGTTAGTGGCTGAGCTGGTGCTTTTATACCCAAACAACAGCAGTAACTAGGTTTTGGTGATAGTTTTGCTGTTATACAACACACAAACCTCAACTGTTTATCAACTAGCAGTTAATATCTTATGTGTGGGCAGTTGTATATATTTCAATCTTATATCAGGACTCGAACCCAGAGCCTCTTGCTTACAAAGCAACAATATTAACACGTCTCCAAATGGAATATATCCATATTTTACTGGGTTCTGAGACCCTTATACAGACAAAATTGGATTTTGAACTGTGATATTATTCTCCCAAGTCTTGCCTATGTTCATATTATCAGAATAGAATTGCTTTCAGCATGAAGGGGGTACAGTTCATTGCCACTGTGTGAAAATATGTTTTTATCTCAATAATCTTTGTTACACTTTTACATGTTGCATGTTGCATGTACATGGCCTCTTCAGTGAATCATACAGAAAAATCATTAATGCCCCCTTCTAGCGTGTCTCTTGCGTGCCGGCAAGGCATGGAGGCAAAACATTAGTCTTTTGATAGATTCATGCATTTCCGAGCTATAATTGCTTACCCCAAGCAATAGAATTGATCAGAGATTGGAAAAAAGCAGGCAACAGCTCAAATTTGTATATTAAATTAGATCTGTAAGTTATAGAGCATAGAAATATTGCCAAAAACAATATCAAAAATTGACAAGTTTATAAACAACAATCACACAGATATAGCTTTTACACACATGGCCGAATCTGTCTGAGCAGAGGAGGGAGGGGGGTTTCAGATTTGGGAGCTATCAACTAGCAGTAATTATTCAAAATCTCACTTGTAGAGATATTATTTTGCCACATGTATTTCAATCTATCAGGACTCGAACCCCGAGCCTTTTGTTTACAAGACAACAATATTATCATTTTGCCATCAGGGGAGGCTTCATATTTTATGAGGACTTAAACCCAAACCTCCACACCTGAAAAATTAGGGTATAAGCCCCTCTTGCCATTGTCTTAAGTATGGGTAAATCTATCTGTTGAGCCCTCGCCTTTTCTACACTAGAAACTCAGAATTTCTTAAAAATCAGAGCATATCACACCTGAAGAATTGAGGTACAAGCCCCATCTTGGCATTGTTTTAAGTGTAAGCAAATCTGATTGTTCAATCAAATAGCCTCGCCTTTTCTTCTGAGAGCCCTCACCTTTTCTACACTAGAATCCAAATTCTTAAAAATTCAGAGCATATCACACCTGAAGAAGTGGGGTATAAGCCTTTTTTGCCTTTGTTTTAAGTGTGGGTAAATCGGATTGTTCAATCAAATAGCCTCGCCTTTTCTACGCTATAAGTGCGCTGTCCATAGTATCAATACCACTACTTAATTCTTAAACCACCCTTCCACATGATATCTTTGTAATCCGAGAAGAATCCTGGCAATAGGCGCATGGGGAACAGCACTGTGTGGTTTTTAGATAATATTTTTTCACCAGCTTCAAATCCGCCTATTTTGTAGTAAGAAGCCTCGGTCTTGGATAATTTTAGAGTGGCCAAAGCTGTGGAGGTAATGCCGGGATAATCTATTCTGTTTATAACAACGCCATGCTTTCTGATCTCGATTTCAGAGAACAGATGCGGCACAAAATTGTCCACCAATCTTATGTTCGAATTTGCCGGAAAATCGGTACCATCCAGCTTTACAACATCAAATTTGATGTATAGATCTGCTCTGTGGGGGTGTATAAAGCCATCCCCTACATCAAGATCAACCTCGATCTCCGTGTTGGGTTGATTTAAATTTGCAAATGTCCTCCTGTTTGGGGGGAATGATTGTAGCTCATAACTCTCAATATTTTCCATTGTATGTATTTTTATTTAAATGTTAATCTCTATGATAGCAGTTGTTGTGGCTCCAGCAAAATCAACTAATTCTTCTTTTTCATTAGTGACCATCAATTCAATGTAATCTATTCTATTATGGCACACAGGAAAATATAATGTTGGGGATGGATTGTAGATGATGGGCTCCATGAATTCGGAATTAGGTTTGAATGTTGCAATGATGCCGGTTTGTTTGTGAGTGCCTATGCCATTTGATTTGGTGATCATACCCTCGGCCACATTACAGTGAATGTTCAGAGTCTCTATGGCTAAGAATTTAGGTATATTCATAGCAGTGTGTTTGATGGCTGGTTCAAGTTTTGTGTTGTTCTCAAATCCCAACAGCTCTCCTATAGTACCCAGATGCACTGTCTCTGTGGCAGATACAATCTCTACTCTGTGAGTGACAGAATTTTGACTTAAAACTATACCTCTGGGTAATTGAGCATTTAAAGTGGACAGATTATACTGCCCTGGAGTGATGACAATTTTTTGATCCCCTACTGCAATTGTATTGTTGTGGTGCGTAATATTTGGGATCAAGTACATGCCGTAAAATGCTCTGAGAGCTATTGTTTTGGGATACACTATGTCATCGTGTAATTTAAGTTTCAATATTGAATTTTGGCTGGTGAGATGGAATACCCCCATGATGTTTTAGATACCACAATGCCTTTTGAAAATCTTCAATTGATGGTTTATTTATTTGAGACATGTATCTGAGAACAGATAAACACAAATGTCCGCAATTAACATCTTTGAAGTTTTGAATACGGGCATTATTGTAATAAAGATTAGCCGATTTTAGATATTTTATTAAATTCTCAGGTGGAACACCTCCAAATGAATCAAACACAAATGCCTCATCGTTTAAATATTTAAGATAACAGATCCAGTGAGTGCCCTGATTTTTGTACTCATCCAAATTAACAATGCCACACTCTTTGTTGAGTGGTTGTTCCGGTAAAGAATCAGACATGTACACACCCCTAAAATTTTTGATGCCCAATGGCTTGATTAAAGCTTCAATATCTTGGTTTGTAAGCGGCTCTTGTTTTTTTTAAACTTATTCATGGCTCTCTTAACACCTTTGCCTTTTTTCTCCATGGCCAGGTTATGGCGCCTCTGCTCATCTAATTCTGCCCTATTCTTCTTGGCATCTATTACTGTTTTTGCTATGGCAGCTGATCCCCCGGCCAAGCTCCCTACAGCCCCGAGAGCAGCTAAGATGGCAGGGATGGTAAATATGAATCCCCCTACATGTGATTTTTTCCTGGATTGCTGTAATTTTTTTAATTGGGGGGTACTAAGCAACAATTTCATACCATGTCCCTTTGCAAGACAAGAGCTTTTTTTCTTGCGCTGCTTTTTGGTCAAAAGACTGTCAATAGTTTTAAGAGATTTGAGACCTGCATGAGGTATTTGATACATAACACCCTTGGCCTTCATCGTAGGTTTATTATATACATATTCACAGCCCCCACCCCAGTTTTTGTTTGGTACTCATAGCTATGGTGGTTCCCAATGCTGCTATTTTTTCACTCAAAGAAGCATCTTTGCTTACAAATCTGCCAAATGCAGCCTCTTCTAATTTCTTGTCTGCAACATGTCTCTTGTCAAGATCAGAATGTGTGTTGTATGCTATGTCATGGTCTCTACAAGCAGCATCTAGGGGATTTACACCAGGATCACCTCTGTTTAATCTATGATCCAATTTTGTACCTGGACCACAATACTGATAGCCTGGAATGTGTAGTTCAAATGGCAGCTTGTTTATAATGTCATTAACCAACCCCCGACCCTCAGAAACATTCCAAAATTTAGGTGGTAGAGTATTAATAATTTTTATGAGATATCCAATGCCCTTAGGGTCATTCACTATAAAATTAGACAATTTGGTGCTTATCATGTCCATAATTCCAACCTTTTCATTGTAAAAATTGTGGTTCCCTGCATTTTCCTCCCCAGCTATCACCAATAACCTATCTACAAGTTTCCTGACATCATCAACCCACACAAATTCTTTGGGCAGGGTGTTGTATTGTTTGATCCCACTACCTGTCTTGATCTGTGACCATATGGGCTTGATTAAATTATTGTATTTTGCCCCACTGCTAGACTTGACTCTTTTTTGTGTGGGATCATTGTTCTGGTATAGAGCATCTGATTTTATTAATATTTCTTTGTAATGTTCATAATCCTGATCTGTATAGCTGCCAGGTCTCTTCCTAGTCATCAGTTCCCACAACCCAGGTGTGCCGGGGTACTTAACAAAAGCACCTTTTTCTCCGAGACGAGATTCTGAATAAACAATGATATCATCCCCCATAAAAGTTACTCTGAAATTGCCAATTCTATGTATGATGCTGCCATCAAGCTCTGTGTCAGCATATAAGCCAAACACCTCATCTTTATTGTCTTTAGGTGTGGTTAAATATTTTTGAGCAAGAAGACCCAATTCAATAGGATCCAGAGTAGCTTCAATTCTTCTAGGAGCAACAGGACTAGGTGTATGAATGCTGGAAAGTGGGGTGAATGGATAATCTAATATGTTCCTTGCAGCTACAGGTACAAGCTCCGTGATCAAATCTTGATTTTGCTCTGTAACAGTTTTGATATTCTTACCTAAATTATTAATAGCATCAATGACAGGCTGTTCTGTTTGCTTGTGTTTTTCATAAATTCCACGGTTCTCTGATTTCCATCCCTTAAATCTTTTTACAAGATAATCTCTTAACTTAAGATCATCAATGACTGGTCGTTTCATGGTTGTTTATTTATGTCTCAACGTCTAGAAAATCGTTGATTTTATTTCTGTATTTGCCAGTATTAGGTGTTCTTGTCATATCAATTGTGACAAACCCATAACTGTCCTGGCTCCAGCACTTGCTGCAAAACTTGGAAAAATCATTGTAGCTCAAGTCCCAACCTACATATTCATCGTGTATGTGTTTGAGGTTGGTATGATCTTGATGAAACACACATATAAAATTGCTGTTGTCTCGGATCAGCTGCTTCGGTATTTTAGAAAAAGTCTGTGCCAGGTAGAAGCAGTCAATGTTTTTGTGCCGGCCCTGTGTAAAGAAATTTCTAACCTTGTTTTGATTATCCAGTATAATGTCATCAAACACAACAACAGAATTATCGAGACATTCATCTAATGGCTTAACATCTGGTTCAAAAGTGGCTATATCCAATCCATCATATAGCTTCATTAGCTGCTGATATTTTAATTGTTCCAAGCTCTTAGAAAAGACATACAAGTGCCTGTTTTTCCAGTCTAACCAGTTGGGTGCCAATAAAAAATTATCAACCATTAGCGTAGTTTTACCACAAGCAGATGGCCCAACAATAAGACACCTAATATTATCAGGCAGCAAGTTGCCATTTCTCTTATTCTGCTGTTCAGGTTCTGGCAGCCTTTTTATAACATCCCAGGTGCTCATATTATCACTTTGTCTGCATCGATCCAGCTGTTTTCCGGATGACCCAGCCATTTGACAAGTAACTTGTTGCCTTTTCTGCGGATGATTTTTTCTATGAGATATGTGTCGGGCTGTTTAGTTTTGCTGAGCTCTTGTTCATAGAACCTGCCTTTGAGAATTTCTCCTCGGTGATCTTTTATTATATATGTGTTAAGGGTCCCGGGTTTAACTTGAACCACTGTAAATAATTCGGTGCTCCAGTTTCTCGTAAAGCCTCTTTTGAATAAGTGCTTATATTTGCTGATTCTTACTTGATCGCCCACCCTGTATTTGGCCCTTCTTGTTGTTGGCTGGTATCTAGGATAATAAACAGTCCTGATCAATTTTTGCTCATCAGATGAAGTTACTTCAGAGGGTTTCATGTTGATTGTAGAATGGACCGAGTTGTTATATTTATGTAGAAGTTCTGGAAGAATATTAAGCCATTTATAATTACCTTGGAGGGTAAATTGTTTATACATAAGATTTTTTAAGGTTCTGTTGAATCTCTCTACAATTGAGGCTTTGAGGTCACTGTAACTCGAGTAATGTTGTATTGACTGGCTTTTAATAAATTGTTGGAACACAGAATTATAAAATTCTTTGCCATTATCTGTTTGCAAATAGCGCGGTGATCTTCCACTCTGATTGATGATTGTCCTGAAGGCTTCTGTAACACATTTTCCAGTCTTGGATTTGAGTGGCACAGCCCAGGCAAATTTTGAAAATGTGTGTATGACAGTGAGTAGATACTTGTAGCCCTTGTTGATTTTGTCCAAGTTTTTCAACTGTCCACTTGACAACTCAATCAAGTCGCTCTGCCATAAATCATCTATGCCCTTTGTGACTACTGGCAGTCTCTTAAAATTATGTCTGGCCTGTCTGTGTAATTCATCAACAATAATTTGTCTAGACATAATATGTAAACAAGAATATTGCAACTATGGGGTGTTCAGCAGCTGATACTGCAGGATTTTCTAAATATAATTTGTCCCCTATTTGTATTTTAAATTCCAAAGTGCCATCATCTTCAGTATAGGCTGTTTCTAATGTGTTGGGGTCTGTAAAATCCTCTAACTCTACACTGGTGATTTTTGGTTTGTTATCAGCATTTGTTATTGATAAGGTAGGGTAGTGATGTGCCTGTGGTTGATGCCAATATTTGATCTTGATTGGTCTCAGTATACCCCCAACAAAAAACTGGTAATAAAATTGTGCAGGGGACAGCATATATATTTTGCCACCTGGTGTAAATGGAGAATCATATTCTTTGTTGGGGATGCTGTACAATTCAAGAATTACTGTATGTTTTGGGTTCTCGATTATGCCTGTTATTTCTTTTTCTGCTGTGAGCAATCTGCTTGTTACAGATTCAAGGTGCTCATTGATGGTCCTAACAACATCATCATGGCCTGGCTTTATTTTTATGTCCACAGCAAGTCTCTTGTATTGTTGCACAATTTCTTGAAGCTGGGTGGCAAAAACAGACAGGGCATTTGCTTGATTGGATTCCATGGTCCCTAGCTGTTGCTTGATATTAGCTACAATTTGTTGCAAATTTTCAACAACTGCCAATTTTGAATTTTGAGCAGTAAGATCATGGACCTGTCTTCTGATATCCTCAAACAAGGCATGCAGTTCATTAATATGTTGATTGGTTGGTAGAGTGGCCACTGTCTGAGTGAGTTGTTTGATCTCTGCTTGGATATTCTTGATATCTTCTGATTTCAATATGCGATTCACTGCCCTCTTAATATTTTTAAGTTCCTGTGATGTGGGAAGATTTGATACTGTATTCTGCAAAGATTCAAGTGCCAATTTCACATTGTTTAATTCAGAAGCATCAGCCACATTTTGCATAGCATTTTGGAGCAGGGCTATATCTGCCTGAGAGGGTGTGGATTGTTGTAAAATTTCAAGCTTTGTTTGGATATCATCGATCAAGTGATGAAAATGAGATAGCTCAGATTCAGTGTTGAGGTTTTCAAGCTTTGTGATCTGTTGCTGGACACTGACAAGGCAGGGCAGGCGGGATTCTAGTACATTTGCCAAATCACTTTGCACTGCTGCTATGATACCTTCAAGATGGGTTATGGAACTTTGAATTTTTCCAAAATCTTCATATGTTTCAAGTTGCAGCTTAATATTTGCTACACTCCGAGTTATTGCATTCAAAGCATCAGAAGATGGCAAATTGTTCATAAAATTTTCAAGTGTCTCAATTTTTTCTTTAACCTCGGCTATGGCATTGTTCAGAGGGTCCAGATTAGGTATCTGGAGTGACTGAATCTGTTCTTTTAGAGTAGAAATCACTAGATCAAAATCTTCTTGTGACTTTATGCTTTTGACAATTGTTTGGAGCTGTACCTGGACATTATTTATTTGCTCTTCCAGTTGCTGTTTCAATTGCTCGGAGTTCGTAGCCTGGGTCTTAAATTTGGCTTGAAGAGCTGCTACAGCTTCTTCCAAACT